>NC_083613.1:32926155-32948655 GCF_963584025.1 Labrus mixtus | reverse complement strand
AGAATCCCACTGTGACATCACAAGGAGAGCACATTTTAAACAGAGCATTTTTCTCTGTATTGTAAGACTTATGCAGACCACAAACAAAGGACTGGATGGGTTTATTTCACATTTTGTGGGTCAGTAGACTCTCAGGTTACCCAAATATATGTTTAAAAACACTGTAGAAGATGTTTTTAATGATATGTCCCCTTTAAAAACATCAACACAGATGTGGGTGAATGGCGTTCATGTCAAAGACGATAAAAAGAAGCCGTCATCTTTAACCCTACGCTGCATCGATATACTGATGTTTATTTAATTTATATGACAACAAGGATGATGTAATCATAATCTTCATAGTTGTATGCAGGGCTTCCCTGAAAAAAACGATGGACAGCGATACGATATGAAATGATATCGCTGCTCCTTCACATCGATAGTCTGATCAGGAGGCCTCCTGGACGCCTCCCTCTGGAAGTCATGGAGGAGACCCCCGGGGTAGACCCAGAGCATACCTACTGGCCTGGGAACGCCTCGAGGTCTCCCAGGAGGAGCTGGGGAGAGAGAAGTCTGGGGGGGCGACTTTCTTAGCCTGCTGCCATCGGATAAGCGGAAGAAAATGGCTGGATGGATGATATCTTAACGATGTGATGTGATGGATACAAGCAATATGATATGATAGGATACATTTTATTGACTGTTTGGAAAATGTGTGTTGGACTCCGCCTCCAGCGTTGGATCAATAAATAAGAAACCATTTTAAAAAACAACAATCTACAGGTGAAGAGGGAAGCTGATACCAATGAAACCCAGAACATTTATATCATACCCATACTGCAAAAGATTCACATTTAATACACAACATTAAGACAAAAAAGACGAGGAAAATGGAGGTTAGAGTATTTTGAGTTTGTTGCATATGAACCTTCCAGCTGGTTCAGATATTTACTGTAAACATGTAGTCATTCAATCAAACTTTATTTATATAGCACCTTTCAGACAAATTCAATTGCAGTTCAAAGTGCTTTACAAGAGTGCAAAAAAGTTATTGACGAAAAAGTAGTTTATAAAATCATTGAGAGACTAATGCACACCAATAACAATTTGGTGGGGATCAGGGTAGCTAAAGCCCAGTTCACACATACTCCGTGCGCGCCGCGGTCCGTCAGCGCCGCGCACTATGTTGTACTTAGCTTCCACTCTAGTCCATCATTGTGTTCACACAGGGCGCGCTGCGGTCCGTCTCTGGCGCGTGTCACCGACGGCACTGCGCTCTGCTCCGTTTCAAATACGCGGCGAGTCTATTTTTGCCGGACTACGCTGCAGGCACGCGTCAAGTTGGACAGAATATGACAGCCCGGACAGGAAGTCAGACAAGGAAACACACAGAGCATCCGGTCAATTTCAAAATAAAACACAATATACGGACTCGCGATCGTATTTTTCATCACTTTATCAACATTACGTCAAAACAGGAACTGAATGAACAACAATGCATCCTCAGAAAGACAAAGCAACATGTTGTTTGCTTGTTTTTCTCTTTATTCCCGCGGGATCTTGTCGTTCTCCTGTGATGTGTCATGGGTGCGCTCCGCTGCGCTGACGTCGCAGAAACGGATCCAGTGTGAGTGGGCGCGAGCCGTCGGAAGGAGCAAAACCGTGGCGCTGACGGAGTATGTGTGAATTGCGGGTAAGAGGAGCTACACTAAGCTTTTACTCCTTCATTGAGAACATTATCACATTTTCTATAACCTGCAGGTTCCACTCCACCACCCCCAAACAGACACCAACACCAATACAGACTTCTAAGCGGTGAACTTTGCTGTATCTACTTCCTTTTCTATTTGCCATGCACCTTAACAGCCTCTGCACTACATCACTTTATTCTATCCATTTTATATCAGTATTCAAACAGTTCTGGTTACTTTATTCCTGGTGTTTCTTATCCATCATTGCACTACGGTCACTTGATTCATTTTCATTTTCTTTCAGTATCTTCTCACTTTGGGTCAGATTAGTAGAAACATCATCAGTGGTTTTTTTTCTGTTTTGTAGTTTGCTAGTAAGAAAAGGACCCCAAAAAAGTCTTAGGATTGTATTTTTCTCGGTACCACTGAGCTCTGGCCAAAACATCATTGGCGTAGTCGCCACCTGTCGTGTTTTTATCCGCATCATTAGGGTCGACTTTTCCATCCCCGCAGTTGTAGGCTGCAATCCCTCCTGCAGAATCAAATAAAAGTAAGATCAGATTGATTGTGTGACGAGGGTTGTGCTTGTGAAAGTCCACTGCATGGTTCAGTAAAACAAACCTTCCAGCTGATCCTCTTTGCTCCAGTTTGGATATTTTCTACGGATCTTTTTGATAAAATCAACAACATGCTCCTCTTTTTTTGTGGTTTCCTCCGTTTGGATGGACATCAACCTACAGAGACAACAACAAGGTGTTAGTAATTCTTACATCAGTAGTTGTGGCTTTGACAAGTAGAAATGAATAAAGGATAGGTATCTCAGTGTAAAGAGATAGTTTCTGGTTAAAACTTTTGAAATATGCAGATATCTGTCTGTCAGAAGTTGTTAATCTGTGATCTACCTGTAGAGTCTATTGAAAGATAATGTTTTGGATTGATTAGTCATGCCTGCCGAGTGCTCTCAGCCGTGATTCTTCATGACGCTGCCAGAGAGGAAGCATCGTGTCTGAGTACATTTATTCATAATACCCTTTTTCAGGGCACAACATCAGCGCACGACGCCTTTTGTCTTGGCCAAAAAGTTGCACTAGAACACACCGCAAAGACTACAGCCGCCGACCAACCACCACGTACGTTCTGCGCATGCATGAGAGGAAATAACTCTCCATGCCAGCAGGCGGCGCTAGTCTGTAATCGTCATTCCAAAAAAGGGAAACCGGAAGTGGATGAGGAAGAACGAGGAAAACTAAACCGTGATACGAGAAGACAATTTTCTCACCGCTGTCGTTCAACACTCGTATTATAGGTACTTCTAATGGAGAAAAATGTCTGGTAAAAAGTTGAAAATGCCGCTGGCGCTGTCAGCCCTTGGACCTTAAAGGCAGAATGTGATTTTTTGATCCAGCAGATGTCGCCCTTGAGCACCAGCATGAAACCAAAACAACTCGCGCTGCATTGTTGTGTTAGCATGCTAATGCTAGCGATCTTTATTATGCTCGTATCTTCACACTGCATGTAAATTTACCTGAAATGAGCGTGATCTAGAAACACAGTTAAGCAGTGAGTACAGTATGTTATTCTTCTTTTCTCTAGTCCCTCTAGTCTCTGTAGGTTGATGTCCATCCAGACGGAGGAAACCACAAAAAAAGAGGAGCATGGGACAGCAGGGCGCACCTGAGCCAAGCTACAGGGATCTTGGTTGATTTCATCAAAAAGATCCGTAGAAAATATCCAAACTGGAGCAAAGAGTATCAGCTGGAAGGTTTGTTTTACTGAACCATGCAGTGGACTTTCACAAGCACAACCCTCTTCACACAATCAATCTGATCTTACTTTTATTTGATTCTGCAGGAGGGATTGCAGCCTACAACTGCGGGGATGGAAAAGTCGACCCTAAAGATGCGGATAAAAACACGACAGGTGGCGACTACGCCAATGATGTTTTGGCCAGAGCTCAGTGGTACCGAGAAAAATACAATCCTAAGACTTTTTTGGGGTCCTTTTTTTAATAGCAAACTACAAAACAGAATAAAAACCACTGATGATGTTTCTACTAATCTGGCCCAAAGTGAGAAGATGCTGAAAGAAATGTATAAAATAATAATCTTTGTATCCTCCCGTACTTACTTACCCCCCCCCCCCCCCCCCTCCCCCCCCCCCATGAACTGAAACGTGCCGGCCTGCCAAATATCTTTCACTTCACCTGTAGTCATGAATGCATAAAGGCTTTTTAACTTCTGTAACGGAACAGAGTGCTTTGGATATCTTTTTGTGTTTGCCTATTGTTTTGTTTTTTTCATCGTTTCATTCCACCCACAGACTGTAAAGATGAATGTTTGGAGCCTGAGTGACTTCACCCGTCTGTTCCTGCAGGGGGCGCTGGAGGCTCATTGGCAGCAGCCGCCATGTTGGAAATCCTGTTTCAGACTAACTTTCAGTCAACCTAACGACAGGCTGAGAGCTGGAGCTGAGGCGGGTTTTAAGCCTCTTAACAAACCGTTACATCGCGCCCACCTGTCAATCATGTCAGCTACGCGCCTTACTATGGATAACACGTATCATAAAATTCGTATTCATAAAACCAAAACTGAGAATAACTAATCAGACCTAATTGATTTTTTGTGTCAGGCTGTAAACATGTTAATTTATGTTTGTAAAAACTGCATTTTTGGCTGTCATGTGTATGTGGCTTCTGGTGTTCCTGCAGCCAGCCTCTAGTGGACACTCGACAAACTGCAGGATTTTGCACTTCAACATCCCCCCCCCCCCCCCAAAGATCACCTGTTTGCTGCTCAGCTTGTTTGAGGTCCCCCGCATCAGCGCTCCTAATCGATGATGTCTTGTACTCATTTCAAGAAGTTTACAAAGCGCGCAATTGAAAACATGACACGATCACAGATCTGCAGAACACGGACGTGAGGAAACAAAGATGATTTAACAAAGTCACCACTTGAAACAACAAGATCACAAATAATGCAAGGCTTGCAAACAAATATTAAACATTTTATTAAACATGAGATGAATTCACAACCGTTAATAATGTTTCCATTTTTACTCGTGAACTAGAAAAAGCAGATGCAAGAATAGCTGAGTGTGTTTACATGGACTTGAGCCTTATCCCAGCATTGATCATGTTCAGGATGTGATGTTTACATGCACACAGGGACACCTGCTGCAGGATAAATACTCATATCCCTGTTCCTGATTACTGCATCTTATTTATGCAGGCGCCTGTGACGTTTAGTTCTCACAACACAAACCGGCCAGCGGACGATGACCAAGCATCTCGTCCAAGATTTTGTGCGATTTGAAAGGTTGCTGGATCAGAGCCACTTCTCTGGTTCTGATGTTTGGCCACTTCCTTAATGTTTCTTAATTTCTTTCCAACGTGACCTCGAGGACGCCGGTTTCCACTTAACGTTTTGGGAAACCGTCATCCTGCAGCCTGTCCACCATAGACTTGAGTAGGTCAGCACTTTGATGCTTTCTTCCATCTAAACTTCCAGTTATAATTAATTCTGTCATCAGCAAAAGACAAAACTCCAAGTAAGACACTCTCATTGTCGCCGCCATGTTTTTTTTTTTGGCCGCCCTTTTGCAGGAAGTCGGCAGCTGTCAGAAACCGGGGTAAGGCGTATACATGTCACAGTATCCATTTTTCTAACGGAGTTCTCCAGGTAGCAGTCAGGTTTCTCAGATTCGGGATAAGGGCTTATCCTGGTTCCTGAAATCGGGGTGTGGTGCTCAAGGACAAAAACAGGCTACTTATAAAACCTGATTAAAAGCGGGATACTCAAATCCATGTAAACACACTCATTGACTTCCAAAAGATTTTTCAGTAGAGGGATCATTAAATAATAACATTTCAGTATTCAGTCTTAACCCTAACCCTAATCCCCTGCTTTACTCATGAGTGTAAGATGTCTCTGCTGGTGGTGGACTCTGAACCCCGCCGGTGTCACAGCGGGTGGTAACTGCTGCAGTGGTGCTCCTGGTGCTGCCGCAGCTCCACTTTGTGCTGGAAGCCGTAGAGGCAGCAAGGACAGTGGTACGGACGCTCGTCCAGGTGTTTCCGGCTGTGGGTGATGAGGTTGGAGCTCTGGCTGAAGGCCTTCCCGCATATCTGACACACGTGGGGCTTCTCTCCTGGTACGCAAACACAACACAAGTCATTCGCAAACACATCATTGATGTCCAGGTTGCAAGAGGTTTTCCAGAGATTGTTTGCCATTTTACATCATTTCTATTAAGAGTTAGAGAAACATGGTGAAGTTTATTTTGCATAATATGTGACCTTTAAACTATGATGGAGTCGGCGCCCTTTTTCTCAAGACTGCATTTTCAATATGGCGATGACGACATCTGGCTTCAAAATTTCCCTTCAGTAACCAATGGGTGACGTCACTAAGACTACGTCCATGTCTTATTCAGTCCATGGTTGTATGTTGGAGATTGAAATATTTAATAGGTGAATTTAAAGATGAGCTCACCAGTGTGTATGAAGGTGTGTTTCTTCATGTCAGACTTCTGGTGGAAGCTCTTGCCGCAGTACTGGCAGGGGTAAGGTCGTGTGTCTGAGTGTATGAGGAGATGGGTGGAGAGGGTGGAGGAGCGCTTGAACTCTTTTCCACACACTGAACAGCCAAACGTCCTCTCCTGAAACGACAGGCACAGTTTAGGAATCCAGGCGTGATGTACCGTATCGATCATTTTAGTGTATACACAATATGCCCTCATGAAGAGTGATGTGAGCTGACCTTGTTGCCCCTGTACGACGCCGTCTTATTTTCTGTTCTGCCGGACATGATGTGTGCTGGGGTCAGGGATGTTCTGCTTCCATGACACCTGCATATGTGAGTCGTCAGACTTGACAGAGATGAGAATATCTGCAAAGACACAGACAGGAAAAAAACTTGAGGTGTAAAAAAATGTATATTCAGGCTTCAGGAGAGATGAATGTTTGAAACTTTCACCAGAGATTTCTTCAGAATCAGTTAAACATTTTGGACAGTGTGATGGCCCTGTGACCTAAGTGGTCCTGTTTTCTTTTCTGATATGATAGGCTGGTTACACATTAGGCCCAAGCCCTGAGGAAGTGCACCCACCATTTACATCTTTTTTTACATGGTGGCCAAACTTGGTATTGCAGCGTCACATGATGCCATTGGGCCCAAAAATACTTTTTCTTTAAGCTCACATTGGGAATTAAATGTCAGCAAGTTAAATCAGCAGTTTTTTTTTTTGGCACATCAACTTCCTGATAGAAACAATTAAATAATCCTCATGATTTTTTAAAAATAAATCAGTTAAATTAAGTGTAATCTTCCCTGTGTCCCTCTCTATTTGCCGTGGCCTTTGAGCCGGTCATGACACATGGTCAACAACTCTGCATGATTGACATTACGCAGCCTGTTATTTCTTAGTCTCCAAATTTGTATTTTCTATTTTTCCCGTGCACTTGAAGCAGTTTTTTCTAAAGCACCAATAGAACTAAAAGGCTGTGCTGTGTCTCAGTCGGTCTTTGACATACAGATGTTACTAAATGTAATGAGGGAAGACATACTTTGCTGCACAGTGGACAGTCCTGCCTCCTGGTCTCCCTCAGGATGTGTGGGTGCTGAGTCAAGTCTCCCAGTCCCAAAGACACTGTATCTGGATACTCTGAGTCGCCGTGAGTTCTGGAGCATACGTCTGGTTTCACAGGACGAGAATCGACTTTGTCTGTGGTGTTAAAAGTGTTTGAGTAGACCGGACTGCGGAACTCAGCAGATCTACAGTCTGAAGAAAAGACGACAGAGAGGTTAGTAATGCTGCTATTACACCTCTGATACCTTTAGATAGAAAAACTTTCAAACAATTAAGTATCTAAAATAACAATTTACAAAATATGTAAAAGAAAAGGAAAAAAAAACCTGGGGTCTCATTCATAAAACTGGGTAAAACCCATATGTAAAGTGTACGTGTGAGCTCAGGTCACACTCTCAAAACTCCCACGTTTAAACAGAAACAGTGAATGCAACACAAATGAGCCAGCAGATCAACGGTTCCCAGCGATGAATCACAGCAAGCAGAGGTGCTGTTTGTCACCAGGCAAGGCAGGCAACAACAGGCCAGAAGGGGGCCCCCAAGCGCTGACAAACTTTGAACCATGAAAGTGATTAAACATGTACAAAGTTTGCAATGACTTGATAGGAAACCTCCCTATGCGGGCCCCATCTGACAGCACTCGTAAATTTGTAAATTTCCCCACTGTGGGATAAATAAAGGATTATCTTATCTTATCTTATCTCACTCTTGTTGTGCTGCTAAGCATTGCATGGATTAATGCTGTGAAAACCTGTTTGTCAATAACAAGTCGCAGAAGGAAAATTAAGGTTGTTAATGTTTTTTTGTTGGTGTTTGAATATTTAAGATGTAATGGTGATGAATGCTGGTTAGCAGGAGCGACTTGGGGTTAAGTGTCTTTCCCAAGGTCACATCGGACATGTGGCTGCAGGAGCTGGTGATAGAACCCCCGACCATCCAGTTGAGAGACGACCGACTCCACCACAAGGCCAAAGCCGCCATGGTCAGGTTTTTTGTGTAGGAAGCGTCATATGCCACATTCAGGCTCTCTTTTGTTCGTATGCAATGTTTATAAATGAGACCCCTATTCTTTAGTTGTCAGCTTTGAAACCATCTGTCAATCATTTTCTGTTATCACGGAAAAGTTTTGTGTCTCTGTACATTTAAGCAGAACATGTATGTGATAGACGTGCATCCAAATAAACAAAAAGGATAAAAACCTGGTGCTCACCGTAAGATTTGGGACTAAGCAGCTGATGGATCCTACTTCCATTTAGATGTATCACAGCCTGAGGGTCCTGCTGTGATAATGTGATGGGCTCTTTGATGATATTATCCGGTGTTTCGGCTGTGGAGTCCCACAGGGATGCATACCAGGACCCCGTCTTTTTTTCTATAAGTTTAAACGTCCCAGAGGTGGATCCAGGGCTCCGGCTTCTCGCTGCGTGCCGAAGGTGGTGCCACCCTCCTCGCTTCACCAAGAAGGAACGAGGCATCACTCAGGATTGGCGAAGACCAGATATGGACATGAAATCAAGGTCATCTAGAGAATTAAAGGGGACATATTATGAAAAATCCACGTTTACAGCGTTTTTGAACATATATTTGGGTAACCTGAGAGTCTACTGACCCACAACATGTGAAATAAACCCATCCAGTCCTTTGTTTGTGGTCTGCATAAGTCTTACAACACAGAGAAAAATGCTCTGTTTAAAATGTGCTCTCCTTGTGACATCACAAATCCTCTCCCCTCCCCTGGTATCTCCACCCATGGACTCCACCCCCAGCCTAGATAAAAACTTTTGCGCAGGTCCGCCATTTTTATTCTCGCTACAGAGGAGTGATGTCTACTGGGAAAATTAGATTACATTTAAAGAGACACACACACCAAAACGGAGCGTTCTGAGAGAGCTGGTTTATACAGGGTCACAAACCTCCTCTGGTGCTTGATTCATGTTATATTTTGACCAAAGCACAGATGTTTCATTTAGACCACAGGGGGACTGTTTGAAAAGGTGGAGGAGGGGGATAACATGTCCTCTTTAAATAAACATCACAACTCTTAAACACATGTTAAGGATGAAGGAGGTATACTTTATGGCCAAAAGAGGGCAGCAGATCTGCACGTTTAAAAGCTTCATGTTTCCTGCATGCCTGAATGTGTGTGATCACTGCATTGGCACGCACGCAGAATGTGTTTAAATTAAAATACATCTTATTGTGAAGGCTAGTTTGGCGTCAACTGAGTCACATTTCTGGATGCAGATCATTTAAAATTTGTGTTTTTCTTTCTGTTCATTTCTTCACCTCCAATCTTTCCCCGGCATGAGCTGATATGAAGTGAGAAAAAGGATGTACAAAAGTCAAATCGAGGTACCATTTAGTGAATCTAGCGCCCTCTCTCACTGGATAAATAAAGGTTCAATAAATACATTTAAAAAAAGCAGACAGCACCGATGAATAGGGAATGTAATAAATGTTCAGTGTGCACAAATGTCTTGTATGTCCAATCCTCATCTATTCAGTGCATGAATATCAAACACTTATCTGAAACTGAAACCGTTCTTAAAGAGGACTCAGACTTTTAGTCATTTACGACGCTGCTCTTCCTGTTTGAATTTGTGTTATTGTGTGATATCCTGTACTGTTCTGTCTGTTTCTGTATTATTTTATGTGTTTTAAAGGCCCATCTCGGGACGGGCTTTGCAAATTAGCTTAGGCTGTAGTGTGTGGCAACGTGGTTACTCGCTCTGTACTTGTCCCTTTGCAATAAAACGTGAAGTAAAATACAAATGCATGTGTAAATATGAGTCTATGCAGCTGTTTCTGTTGTATTAATTCCAAAAGTCAAGATTCAGCATTAGTGTTTTAAAAATGTTTTACATGCTTTAAGAATCTCTGGTTTTGTGTGTGTGTGTGTGTGTGTGTGTGTGTGTGTGTGTGTGTGTGTGTGTGTGTGTCTGTGAGAGACGTGCTTCTCACACACACACACACACACACACACACACAAGCACAAACAGGCGCTGTGGACGTGCATTAGTGGAGAGATGTCAGAGCGAGAGGGCTGCCCACAGCTTGGGGGCTCGGTGCCTTGCTCAAGGTCACCTCGGCTGTACTCAGGAAACGCTGTGGCACCCCTCCAGCTACCAGATCAACTTGACAGACCAAATGTTTTAACAATTCTCTGAGATACATACACGCAGAAAAATGTCAAAAACAAACAATAAATTTGACATTAACACATAAAGATTTTTTTCAGATATCTCCAAATTCACAGGTTTTACAGACGACTTGAAAAAAAGATTTCCTTCAATTGAAACTCTCAGAACTTGAAATTTGTCTTAGTGTCTGCTAAATTTCTAAAAGGTAACATCTCCCCCTTTATTATTCTTTCTTTTTTTAATGTGTTTTCACACCACCAAAAATCCAAACTTATCAGGAAGCGCTGAAAGCTGGAGGGATTGTGGGGAACAGGAAGTGATTCATCTACATATTTATGATCCTGTCCTGTGTTGGGACAGTTCAGTTCAGGAGAAAAAAAAAACACAAATATTTTTCCACAATTCATTTAGCAGACGCTACGATTTGTCATTTACAGAAGCAGCTACAGCCAGCCGATATTATATACCGTACCCCTCCATCAGGAATAGAGAAGGAAGGAGATACATATTTATACACAATAATATTCATAGCTGCTTTCAAGCAAACCACACGGAGCGGGTGGATTTTAAATCATCATCTGTCATTAACACACAGAAGTGAACAGCTGAAGAAGTTAAAGAAATGGAAAGAATCACAGAGAAGCAGAGAAGATGGATTCACAAGAAACTTAAAGAGTAGAATAAAAACATGTACATAAATTAAGAGCATACTGAAGGACCCCCCTTACCCCCCACCACCACCACCACACACGTCTTCTTGTTTTAAATGTTTGTTGTTCCCGTCGACTCTTTTCTCTGTCCTCCCTTACTTTCTTTTTTTAATTTCTGCACAATAAGACAAAATAAACGCTGAAATTGAAAACATGCAATGTTAAAAAAAAAATCATGCAATAAAGAATTTAAAAATAAGGTATTATGGGGCGTAGATGGCCTAGCGGTTAGGTCGCGCCCCATGTAAGGAGGTTATAGTCCTGCAAGCGGGCAGCACGGGTTCAAGTCCCGCTTGTGGCTTCTTACCCGCTCTCTCTCTTAACTATTTCATACTCGATTCACTGTCCTATCAAATAAAGCCCCCCCCCCCCAAAACAACAACAACAAAAACCAGAAAATATCTAAAAAGGTATTATCTACAAGTTTTACTGCTGAACTCTGATTCTTCAGATTACGAGTCTCTGAAGTCGCTATGGGAACGAGATCTGTTGGCGGTCTTACATTTTGAAGATTCAAAAATAATCTGTTTAGGATTTTTTTTGGTCACGTTTTAACCTCGAACACTAAAGATTACATGGATACATATTTTAAATTTTTCATTGAAACTTTTGATTTTTACACATTTTCGCCTCTTCAAACCTTTGTTTGAAATATCAGATGCATAAAGGAACATTTATTCAAAGAGGTTCTCTTAGTGATCCAGGAGCTGACGGGTAAACGACCTCTTGGCGTTACCTGCTGAATCACTCTTCTTAGGATCTTTTTAATCCAGATGTTAAATCTCTGCTAATTATTCTTTTATGCATCATGTGGATAAAGAGTGTCGGTCTCCTCCACAGGTCCAAACAGTCGACATGTGGATATCACAAATCGCAGCCTTGCTCCCTTTTTTGCAGAAACGGACTCATGACCTCAATTATAAAACTGAGAAAGAAGCTTCTGGACTCTGAAGCATTCACACTTTTTTAATCATTTATTAATGATTATGCCGTTATAGTAAAAGGCCTTTTGAGTATTTCCTTCCTCGTCTTTACAGTTTTCATGCTTGGAGTTTCGGGTTTATGTGTGTTTAATAATTTCCCCTGTTTTCTGAGAACCACTTGTACCAGGGACTAAATCTCTGCCCCTGCTAAATTTCAATGGCATGAAAATAATTCAATTGCAGAACTTCTTTTTGTCCTTTTAAGAGTGGAACTCTTTTTTTTGTTTTTTACATTTTCACTCAGGATTTTGATTTGAGTTATTTTACACAACTTACATGCACTTCCTTTTGTTTAAATTGTGCAATTTTACTTTTTACAAGACATCGTCTGACCACATGAGCCACACGTCGTCCGCCTTTTTTCTGTGAAATTGAAGATTTTTTTTTGCTCACTAACCACTAAGCTGAAAAAACCTTAATGTGAATGTCAAAATAATAATAATAATAATAGTTCTATTTTTAATCTTTGTATTTCTACATTTTACTGATGATATGTATCTCAGAGAAATGTTTGAGTGTTTTATTAATTTATTGCAGAACAGTCGTTACATGTCACTGCTGAAATATGTTCAATCTTAACTCTTGAATTTAATTTAAAAGAAACATCTGCATATCAAACAAGTCGACCGCTTTCCTCTTTTGAGCTCCGTCACGACCGCTCGTACACAAATGTTTCTATGAACTCTAACATTTATAAAGGACGATGTCATCTTGATCTACTTTTTACTGTTGCAGGGTATTGATTCATTTGCGCCGACATCCGTTAACACTCTGACTAACAGGTGATGTAGGAGGATGTGCCGACATGTCAGCGCTGCAGGAAAGTGTTTTTAGAGTTTATATGGAATTGTTACATGTTCTGTAAGATCTCTATTTATGTGTTTAATTATCTTCTACCTGCAGGACCCTCTGGGGACAATAAAGTATATCTTATTTTCAGTATATATTCAAACACCCCCCCCCCCCCCCCCCCCTTGCTCATTGTAATTACAGAAACAATCAAGGTGATTATTTGTATGATTAGATTAATAAGTCCATTTGTGGATCGGAAATCTTGACTTCAGATAAGATAGATCTCACAGGAACTTCCTGTGTCAGGCTGTTTAAAAGTTCCCGCACAAAAGAGCATCAAATCTCAGAGAAATGCAAAACACATAGAGGGGATTATGAAGTACAAGTGGACACATAAAGTGTTGGAGTCAAGACCGCATTAACCGACCCAGAGTGCGCCGAGACCGAGTCAAGACCAAGACATTTAGGGATCAAGACCAAGACCAAGGCAGGGTGAGACAGAGTCAAGACCAAGACCATAAATATCACAGAATAATCATCATCTTGTGTGCAGCAGGCGTGTCACTCACTTAGACCGTAACACATGAAAATCAAACTACAAATGTACTGAAGTTATTTGTTCTTTTGGAAAACTAGCCGATCAGTGGTGGTCTTGACCGGTCTTGATTTAAAATCAGGAGTCTGCCCAGTCTGAGACAGAGACAAGGCTGAGTTGAAAGACTTTCGATTCAGAGACCGAGACCTTCAAAAAGTGTTCTCTAGACTAAGACAGATTTTGAGTACTCCAACACTATACAAAGTGTTTATAAAGTGGATTCTGTTTTAGGCCTTAAAAAAGTTCAAATAGAAGGAGCAGAGTAAACTAAGTTATCACTCTACGTTTCTGAAGCTCCAGGTACGAACACTCTGACGATACATGATAATAAAGAGAAGACATCCGATCGAACACAACACAAAGAATCAAAGTCTGTTAGAGTAGTGGTTCTCAACTGGCGGGTCAGGGCCCAAAAGGCGGGTCATGGAGTTGTATCATTGGGTCGTAATTGTTTGCATGGAATAAAGAAAATGTGTCCAAAAGTGTCTGAATCACTTTTTAAACCTGTTTGTTTTGTTTTGTTTCTTCACTCTGTCTCATGTTTTATAACGTCTGACGTCCAAACTGCATCATTTTACACTAAACAAAATCTGATTGGTCGGAGTTGGTGGAAAGTCCTGTTGAGAATCACTCTTTAAAAGTTTGTTTTTTTTAATTCTGAGGTTAAAATAAAAAAGAAATAAACATGGAGAAAGCAGGAGAATCAGACGTGTGAGGGTAGATCTCTAGAATCAAAAAATAACAAATACTCACCAGATTTAGTTCTTGACGTCTCACTCTGACTATAATATAATAATATAACGCTGATAAAAGTCTAGTGTGGAGTGAGCCGAGACGCTGTGAAGTCAGTTTGTCACATGTGAGGTCAGTGTGCTCTGACGGCGCTCGCAGTGATGAGAGGAGTGACAGACGAGGAAGTGCTTCAGCTTCTGTCACCTCCTGAGCTAACGACCACACTGCTTCCTCCTCCTCACACTCACAAATCTCTCCGGCTCGACTTCTTCTTCTTCTTCTTCTTTAAGATAATAAAAAAACTTCAGTGCAAACTATGAAGATGAAAACAAACTTTGAGGAGGACACGTATTCAAAAAAAAGTCTGCCGTGAGAAGAAGAGGATGGAAGAGCGTGCGGAAAGTTCTGCAGAAAGTGTTGACACGCTGTGTTGACACCGTCGAGTTGCAAAAGAGAGCATGCAGAGGTTCCAGTTCAAAAGAAAAGCCGGCTGATTGCAACAGCTGATTCTCTTTAATATTCTGCAACGAGCAGGAATGAGAAACATCGTCTGTGTTGCTTCTGTTGTCTGATTGGCCAGAAATTGATCACAAAAACAAATCAGAGGAAATTCAACTTTCCGTCGACTAGTTGAAAACTTTAAAATGTGTCCGACAGTGCAAGCTGTGTTGGTTTTATTTCCCCACATTTCTGTTCTGAATGCAGACGTGCTGTTGTCAGGGTTTATTTAAGGTCGAGATTTTCTGCAACATGAAGTCTCACACCGCCTCTGTCTGTCTGCCACTAACCTCAAAGGTGTTAAAATCTAAAAAAAGAAGAAGTCCAGTTAGCAATGAACACCTACTTTAATTTGGTTAGGTTGTTGGGTTAAAAGTGATTCAGAAGCAGATAGTGAGCTGTGAACAGGAAGTCACAGTTTTAGGTGCAAACCTGTGTTATATGTTCCTTAACCTGCTGAGTAGGTGAAGCTTTTTCTACAGCTGTCAGGAATATGAACGTTGCAGAAAACACCAGATATTTCCAGGAGGAGCTGCATACACTCAAACACTTCACCTGGAGTTTCTCCCACTGTAAATGCTGTGACTGCTGCACGATGCATGTTTTGCTTTTAATATCTGGACATTTCAAATCTTCTTTAGAAATAACATTTTGAGTCAAAGAACAGATTAATCATCAATTAAAAAGACAAAATCAGCCCTGCACAATGTGCACCATCAAAGTAATGAGCTATTTATACCAAATGTGTTTTTTGAACATTAAAGATGTTTATTTCTGCTTCTGAAATGGGCGTTTTAATGTTAATGGGGCTTCCTTTCTCAACACTGGTGGTTGCCGCTTGGCATTAGGGATGTAACGAGTCACTCAACTCATGATACGATTCTCTGAAGATTTATTTCACAAAATGAGAGTGTAGACAAATGATTCCTTTAGGGGCTGCTAACACCCGTTTGTCAGTGTGTTTTTTTTTCTCAACAAGGGGAGGTGATTGGAGCTTCTCATTGTGGTGTGGATTAAATGCTGCATCATGTTGATTGCGCTGTTTGTATAGTTCCTTGTCTTCTTGAAATATTTGCACACAGTTTTTGTCTCGTCTGTTATCACCTCTTTTCATTTGCTGTCTTGGGGAAGCCAAAATGCTTCCACACTTCCGATTTAAAAGATGGTGGTGCTTCCTCAATTTCTAAATCTAAATCGCGGTGAACATGAAGAAAAAAGTAACCTCTATATTTAACTCGGGGTTCGTTGTGCATCCTGTTTTACTTTAGTGATGAAGCGGAAGTAGCTGAATGTTTGGCCGCACACAAACTCCCCCTAGTGGACAATAAAGTGCGTCGTATAAGGAAGTCTGCAACAAGTAAACCTGAATGATGACACAGCTAGCTGTAAGTTACAAAGCGCTGATGCATGTATCTCCTGTTCAACATGGACCCCGATGGTACGAGGGCAGGAATCTATGAAATGAACAAACAAGAAATAAAACAACAACACGACAATCAGGCCTTTGCAAAGGTGCAATGTCAAAGTTTATTTTGTATCATTCTCAGGATACAGAACACTGAAACGTATTTCTCCCCCATCGTACTTGTAATTTTAATATAATCTGTACCGTCATTTAATATATTCAATAACAACATCAGTTGAATTGCAAGACAGAAAGAGAGAGAGAGAGAGAGAGAGAGAGAGAGAGAGAGATTCAGAGAGAAGGTGGACAAGGTTTCTGGGTATGAACAGCCGTCACAAACAGCACATACATCGGAGAAATCCAACACCAGACAAACGAAGGTGAACACGTTTGGCTTCTATTCAATGACTGTGAGGAAAGAATCAACCTTCTTCTTTTTTTCTTTTCTTTTTTAGCACTGCGTTGTTTCATTTCCCTTTCGCTTTGAGTCGGGGAACATGTGTGGATGTTTCAGCTCCAGGAGGATGAATCTGGAGCAACACAGTGAGATGGTATTTAAGTCCACATTAGAGTTCACTCCATATGACACGGCCGCGTTTAAATGAAGGGCGGGCTGCCGACCTGTGACACACGAGGTCGTTTTAGCATAGTGTGTAAATCTACCGACTTTTTATGGCACGTTATGATGTTTCTTTATCTTCTCGACTGCTGCTGTGAGCAGGAGAAATACTGACGGTGACTATCAACATAATAATAAGGATGAGCGCTGAGAATCATAACATATCAAAATGTTTCATCACAGCAGACAGTGGTGAGAGCACCGTTACTGAGCAGCAGAGTACGCTTGTGTCATGATGAACACGAGGCACCGATCCGGGTCAAGAAAATTCAAACTCTGAAAATGCGCCCTAAGCTCTGAATTGGGACATGGCTGATGTGTAGAAGATCCTTTGTGGCCTGGGGAAAAGTAGGGCGCATTAGCCAACCACAAAAGACTCCAGGTCTCATTTTTACCAAGTGCAATTAATATTTTAAACAACAATTAGCTATTTGTTGCTCTTTTTGCACTTGAATTGCACACCTCCACTTTGCACTTCAATAACTTGAATTTCCATTCTGGTACGAGCTCTTGACTGATTTTATTGCGCTGATTTTATTTGGTTTTATATTTTGCTGTGTTGTCTGATTTTCCAATTTGTTTTGGTTTCTGTTTTATGGTGATGTTGTCCTTGTGTTTTCTTGTCTTCTGTGTGCTCCTGTTGCAACGCAAATTTCCCCTTGTGGGACAATAAAGAATCTGAATCTGAATCTGAAGGAGCCTTCAAAATGGGACAGCCTTGGTTGTGCAGATGTGATCTGTCCTACCCTTGACAGGATGCAGTCTCTGAATTGGACACATCTGATTTATGAGAGTAACCTCGGATGCGTCTGCAAGCTCATGTTTTATTTGCTCTTTCAACAAACGTCTGGATTCTGGTCGAGCCAATCACAATCATTAACCTAACCGGGGTGCAGTTTTAAAGGTCAAACATGACCGCAGCAGCTTAAGTGGAATGTTTTCAATGTTTTCTTTTTTCCATTTGGTATGAAGTTAGCTACCAAATGATTTCCTGCCAAACCTCTGTTATGTTTTAATCAAAGCCGAGTGAATAAGATAAGGGAATTAGCCGAAACCACTCTTGCAGGTTGCTGCTGCGCCACACGTTTTGCTGCCTCAGTATGCAGAGGCATTTTTGTTCTGTGGCTGTCGATGACCCCACTTTAGAGTCCCAAAATGGGAAAAGAAGGTGGGATGCCAGGCTTGTCCAGAACATGCACCAAAACGTAAACATGTGACAGAGTGAAAACCATATAGATTATCACTGATAGAGAAGAATTCAGTCAGTTTTGACCAGAGCCCGACTGAATATTCGGCCAGCCGATATTTGCGCATCAAGTGACTATCGGTATCGGCTACTTTTATCGCGGATATGCACCGATATAACAATTTTTATGAACCAGTCAAACAGCATTTCATTTGAGTTTCATTGTATCACACTACACTCTATCTATGTAGAGATCCATCCATCCCTACAGATCGAAGATAGATCTAAGAAAAGATATCGGCCGATATATCGATATCAGTATCGGCCCCAGAAACCCTGCATCAGTCGGGCCCTAGTTTTGACCCAAAGTAAACACATTAAAAGACGTTTTCCTCACGGTCAGTGCTGCTGCCAGTTTGCACTCTGTACACACAGAACTAGAAGGAACTCAAGTGACACCAGTCGTACAACACATATTTGTTCTGACACAGCTGCCAGCACTGATTCCTGTGTAGAGATTTCGTTTGTTACACCCATGAACGACCACTAAAAAGCTGTTATTTGCAACATCAGTGTGGGCACACCTACATCCTCTTTAGCACTCTCATGGCCTCTACTGGATGACCCAGTTTCCTTATTTCTTAGAAGGTGGCGATAATTATCCCCAGTACCATTGAAGTTGCACTGCACACAAATAATGGGCAGCATTGTGAAACAGCATTAGTATGATGAATAATGAACAAAAAAACAGAGTCTGGATGATGAATGTTCGAGATCAACGAGGACTCCCTGCTGGGCTGGTTTCAGTAGGCGCTGATCTCACCATGAACCCATTCAAAAGCATCCCTCACTGCTCATTGTTATGTGCAGAGGTCCCTCTTTCTGTGTTGTGCAAAAAGTACATCACCCTGTTTGATCACCTAAACCCACTCTCACCGTCTGCAGAAACTTACAGATACAGCGTCACATCTTTCCCACAGCTCCTCTTACACTGTAAAGTTCATATTTCTCCATTTATTTTAAAACCCTTTTTTTTGTACACACGATATATTAATGTTTGATATGTAAAATATTTTTCCTCTAGTCACGATGGCAGCCGTTTTGTCCTTACAATATGAACATCTCCGTCCACAAAATGTTGTAACTATGAGCACAGGATATGATGCATCCAGATCAACTTGATTACCTGGACTTCTTTTTGTAGATATGACGCACTGATGATGAAAGGAATAGTTTGACATTTTGAGAAGTGCACGCATATATTTGCTTTGATTAGATGACTGATAACAGCGCTCTCATTTCTGTGTTAATTATGAATCTTTACAGCCAGGAGGTGTTTGGCTTAGCTTAGTTTAGCATAAAGACTGGATGCAGGGGGAAACCGTTAGCGTAGCTTTATCCAAAGGCTGAAAGGATTGACCTGAAATCTCACTTACTCACAGATATCCTGTCTGTGTTAAACTGTGTACTGCACTCAGGGTTCACACTCTATACTTTTGCAAAGGAGTCAAAAAGACAGCCTTATTCTCTGAGTGCACTCAAAGGGTTAACTGCACCCTTAACTGCGCTGCAGAGCAAACAGCGTCACTGTGCGCCAGTGCGGTTTTAACAAAAAATGTAAATCAGCCATTATGCATTCATTTGGG
Organism: Labrus mixtus; assembly: GCF_963584025.1. Classification (NCBI taxonomy): domain Eukaryota; kingdom Metazoa; phylum Chordata; class Actinopteri; order Labriformes; family Labridae; genus Labrus; species Labrus mixtus. The sequence continues at coordinate 32,929,093 of NC_083613.1, read as the reverse complement.
GCAAAATGTGCCAATTTTTATGAAAACGTCTCACAAATGATGATGCTAACAGCCGCGCTGTAAGCGTGTAAAAGTTAGCATCTGGTGCGAGTCGGCAGTAACTGCGCCGCAGTATTTTGAAGGGATGTCAGATGCAAACTTTCTAGTTATCAGGACAATAATCCCCCTGCTGTATCATCTGTAAATAAAGTCTGTACATATGACTTTACATTACTTTTATTATTAGAATTCAGATTTAAATCTGGAGCTTCCAGAGGCTCAGCACGGCACTTTGTTCAAATGTGTGGAGATGCTGTGAGTCATTATGAAGGACGGGTACGGGACACTAGAGCTTTGTTACAATGGGCGCAATGGGCACCGCCCCCTCTCAACATCGAGAGAAGAAAGTTTACTTAAACATAAATTAATTAGACATGTCAGCAGCCATTCAAAATGGGTTTCCTCTGTTAGCAGATGTGTTGATCTTTTGATTTGGCCCTCGGCAGGAAAGGGAATAAATGTAGTTCTCAAACTATTCCTTTAACCACAACATTCACATTAATGATGAAGAAACAAATGATTCCCATTATTGCAGAATATTCAGACTCTCCGCTATCAGATCAAGTGAAAGCGCTCAGTTTGTCGGATGTGATCGGTCTGCAACGCCACCGTCTTCTGAGGAATCGATGGCAGAGTTAACAGGAAGTTGCACGCTCACCTCACAAAGATAGAAAAGAGAAAGAAAAAAAAGGAAACAGAAAGGAAGGAATGGAAGGAGTCGTTTGAAAAACCATAGCAGCACATTTTCCCTCTCTGAAACGCTCACAGGCGACTCGTTGGCACAAAGGACGCTGGGTAAAGTTTGGCCTCTGTCGGTACCTCTACGCTTCCTACAGTTTCATATAGATATATAAAAAAATAAAAAAATATCAAAATAAATTACAACATATAAATAAATAAAAACAAAAACAATACGTTTGGCAACACTTAGGTTTCTTTCTTTCTTTTTCTGCGTGTTCTGGTGAATATGTTCCGACGTCACACACACACACACACACACACACACACACACACACACACACACACACACACACACACACACACACACGTACAGATATGTTCAAGTGTTTCATGTTTCATGTATGGCGGCCATCTTGTCATCTCCCTACAGTTGGAATGGGTACATTTTCACCTTTTTTTAAATTGTATTTTAAACACTCGGTCTACTGAGAGGTAAATCGATGGCTGATGGAAGTTTGAGTCTTTCCAATGAGAAGTTTAAAAGGGGGAAAAGAGGGGAATACAGATGTTTGTTTTTAACCCCTGAACCAATCAGGGAGGAGAGTTTGATACAGGAAGACGGACTGTACAGTGAGTCAGGTGTCTGTTATTCAGTTTGTAAGGAGAGGGGGAGAGTTTTTTTATCGTCTGTCTACTCGTGTTCATCTCCTCGTCATGGTCACAGATTCAGGTCCGGTTGGATGTTTTTGGGGGGGCAGGTCCAGTCCTGTTTCTGTTTGTCATGTTTTGTGTTTGGATGGATATGTTTTTTTGGGAACGAGGAGAGAGGTATTACATTACCTCTTCGTCAGGGGACACAGTGTGGGGGAGACAGTGACATGAGTGGAGAGGACGGGGTGTGATGATCAGAAGAGGTCCAACCAGGTCTGCCTCAAGTTACAGGTAAACACTGGAAAAGCCTAGGAGGAGGAGGACTGGTTTGGATGGTACAGTCCCAGTCTAAGGTCCCTGCAGAGCTCCAGCGTCTCTATTTTCTCAAAGAAATCCAATGAAACCTTCACGCCTCCTCCCCGGCCTCAGTTCTCCAGCCCCTCCGCACACACCATGCTGCCGTACAGCTGCTGAGGGTCCGGGTGTATCCTCACCTGCTCCTCCGCCTCGCTGTCCGTGCTCCCCTCGCTGTCCAGGCGGGGAGACGGGTGACAGGGGCCGGACAGGGAGGGGTAAAGGGCGTTGGCGGGCAGCGGGCTGTGGAGCAGGTCCTCGTCCGAGCTCAGGTAGTCGCCCTCCGCGGAGGCGGGGCTGGCCAGGCAGAGATCCTGGTAGTTGGTGCTTCCTCCTACACCGCCGACCCTGGAGCTGGGGGTCGCCTTCTGCCCTCGCATCAGCCGGATCTGAACACAGAGGACACAGATTTAAGTCTGGCATACAGGGAGGTCTGTTCTATATCTCTACAGTAATCAGGGAATACAATAAATCTTAACAATCTCATTATTATAAGATTTATTTTTGTGCCTTTATTGGAGATAGGACAGTTGATCGAGTCAGAAATCAGGGGAGAGAGAGAGAGAGAGAGAGAGAGAGAGAGAGAGAGAGAGAGAGAGAGAGAGAGAGTGGGTTTTAATTTGATGCATTATGCGGATGTTCTTGTTTGATCTCAATTTGTTTTAATTCAAAAACTATCAGACGATCGATGCATGTTTTTTGTGATTTAAATAAAGTGCTGGATAACGTGCGTCGAGTAACGGAAAGCTCAAATGCAGAATGTTGAACCGGGTCCTTAAAGGCTTTATATGTCACACTTAAATATAATATAAATCAAGTATATCCTCTGAAAATAACTCTGTGAGTCATGACTGTCTACAATGGGTGTAACACCCGAGTCCCACTGTCTGTGATGTTTTCAGAGTTCTATCTTCACTTTGTTTACATCGCCCGGACGGCCGGCTGACTCCTCCCCTCGTGTATAAAAGTTGTTTAATTGAGGGACTAGAGAAAAGAAGAATAACATACTGTACTCACTGCTTAACTGTGTTTCTAGATCACGCTCATTTCAGGTAAATTTACAAGCAGTGTGAAGATACGAGCATAATAAAGATCACTATCATTAGCATGCTAACACAACAATGCAGCGTGAGTTGTTTTGGTTTCATGCTGGTGCTCAAGGGCGACATCTGACATCTGACAAAAAATCGCATATAAAGCCTTTAGTAGAACC
>NC_083613.1:32906155-32916155 GCF_963584025.1 Labrus mixtus | reverse complement strand
GAGCTACTGTACGACCCATCAGAGTGAAACTAGAGAGTCAAAGACTGAAACACACAGACTGCTGAGCGGAAAGAAAAAAAACACACTAAAGCTTGTAATTGGGTGAGTATACATTGCGTGTATAAAAGAGTCTCGCTTTTGTCATTTCGGGTTTCTCGGTCTTGATTTTCAAAGAGGAGTGCGAGTCTGTGGAGGTGTGTGAACTCGACAATCTGAGGTGGAAGAAAAATTGCCCTTTTTTTAAATGGCATCACGCTCTCATGCAATCTTTAAATATCACATTTATACCAGACTGTCTGCTTTATGGAGCGTTCGCGTAAATGATTCAGGTGTTTCGACTAAGTGACTTTTAAAATTTAAACTAGAAATCATTTTTTATAGACCAGGAGGGGTTTGTTTATGTCTGTCTTTGCAAAGAAAGACAAACAGATGCTGCAGAGAAAAACACCTTAAATCAGACTCTTAACTATCACCACAATCATTCTTTAAAGAGGTCACATTATGCCCTTTTTGGGGTTCGTATATTTAATCTGTGTACCTACTAAAGTATGTTCACAAAGTTATAAAAAAGTGTCTGTTTTCATGAACTGCCGCTCCATGCACCGGCTCGCTTCTGACTCTCTCTCTAAGGCTCTGAAGTGCCCACGTTCAGAGTCCCCACGTGTGCCAAGTCTGATCTGATTGGTCGGCCTGTCGGCTCTGCCGTGATTGGTCAGTCGCTCAGCCACTCTGGCTCCGAGGGCCGGGGAGCAAAAACATTAGCACCTTAGCACTACTGTGCTACCGCAGGCTGCGGCATATCGTGGGCGTGCTACAGAAGTTAACGGGGGCGTGCAACATGAACTGCTGGGCTTGCCACAACGAGCCAATGGGCTTAGATCAGTGATCTCACACTGACAAGACGTCACACTGGCAAATGTTTATCGAGGGGGGCTAGAACTGAGCGTTACATGCAGCTAATGCTACAGCTAACAGGAGGACGTAGGAGAAGCCGCGATTACGCAGACTTTTAATTTTTGCACATAGATGTGTCTAAACATGCACAGGACACTTGGAAAACACACTAAAGAGCATACAAAACCAGAAAAAGAAGAATATGGGCCCTTTAAAAGGGACATGTTATGAAAAGTGTTTCTGAACATATATCTGGGTAACCTGAGAGTCTACTGACCCACAACATGTGAAATGATCCATCCAGTCCTTTGTTTGTGGTCTGCATAAGTCTTACAACACAGAGAAAAATGCTCTGTTTTAAATGTGCTCTCCTTGTGATGTCACAGTGGGATTCTAGTAAAAAAAAATCCCCTCCCCTCCCCTGGTATCTCCACCCATGGACTCCACCTGTCTATCTTTTTCTCATATTATTATTGGACAGACAATACCAGCTGTTATCCTGGATCAATTCATTCAAACACTTGAGACACCTGATCACTGTTACTCCCCTTATCGTTCGTTAACACCTTCTTTGTAGTTGTGTCTCAAACAGGTCGTCTGTTCTGCCGTTTCACACACTTGAACTTCTACAATTTTTCCACTGTAGTCTTGAGACATTCAAGGTTGCACTAAGTTCATTCAAGTTGAACCCTCACTGCTCTCAGTTTGACCTCTGTGCACTTTCGACTCAACACTGAAGCCTTCCTTCTTCTTCTTCCTTCACATGGAAACTATGATTAAACAAATAGTGTAAAATGCTTTTATCTGCAAATTCTCGGTCTTCTTGTGATACCTGCACACAGTTTTTGTCTCGTCTGTTATCTTCTCACCTCTTTCATTTTCTGTCTCGGGGAAGCCAAAATGCTTCCACACCTCCGATTTAAAAGACGGTGGTGCGTCCTCAATTTCTAAGATGTTGATAAACCGGGAAAAAGTCAAACTAAAACATTCATGAACTTTAAGAACTGAGCATTTGTTCAACTGTTTTTTCTCTTTTTAAGCACCATATCTTTTTTTGCTAATTAGTTAAAACTAAATTAAAATAAAAGATCCAACAGATTAATTCAGGTCAGCTCCTTCTTCCTTACGAGAAACGAATGTGTCACAAACATCTTGTTTCTCACATCGAGGGAGCTGAAAAAGTAGCATCCTGCCTGCCGTCCTCCTCCGTGTGAAACAAACGGTGATTCACTAGAGATAATCAATATCTCTGGCTTTGGAGAAGATCATGAATTTGGTTTTGTTGGCATTAAGGATAATCCAAGGCTGATTAATGCATTCTGAAGACTTAATAGCAAGTTGCAGTGAGCTGCACAGAGTCTGCAGGACAATGCAGAATAGTATCATGAGTTTAAAGATGAATATTACAGTTCCTTATATAGAAAATCTTGTTGACATAGATTGTAAATAAGACAGGGCCTAGAAGTGATCCTTGCAGAACACCTTGTGGAACATCTTGTGGACAAAAAGAAGATGAATGTCCAAATTTAGATTACAAACAAAAGGAAATATGGCACATCGAAATGCTAAGTAAGCTACTACATGTTCTCAAATTGTTGATTTCTAAAAGGTCACTGAATAAACTTCAATGAGATAAAGAGGACACCATTTATTTTAAGGTGATCCACTATTGAGGCCACACAACCCTTTTTTTTTTTTTTTTTACTTCTTAGCCATTCTTCTGAATTGCTCTTGTATTTGTGCAGGTTGATTTCTTTTTCTACCATAAAGATGCTTTGCATGTGGAACATGCAAATTCATATCCTTAATAACCTAGAGCCCAGAGGACACCATCAGAGAGAAGACACAGCAAGCAAACGTCTCTCTGTTGCCATGACAACGCTGTGAGTGTTGATGTTTACCTTCTGTTGCTGCAGCTCTCTGATTGTGTCCTGGGCCTTCTCCAGACTCTCGCTGGCGGTGTTGCACTGCTGCCTCACCACCGCCAGCTCGCGCTTGATCACATAGTTCTCCTCGGCTTCCTGTGCCCGCGTCACCTGACCCTGAAACGGCAGGAGACCAAATTAAAATTACAGAACATATAACACTGTAGGGGGAGCGGGTCAGTCTTGGTTTGAGGGGAGTGCAACCTCATGCTTTAGGGGGTTTTATCTGCGTGCTGATCAAAGGATGATTCTAGTCAAAGTTCAACACGCCTGTCGGCTTTCTATCAGAGAGCTGGTCGAGAAGATCAAACTACTCTCGTCCGTTTAAAAGGAAAATGGAGACTGAAGCTCGTTAGCAAAACATATAATAAAGACTGAGAACAGGAGCAGACAGTGAGCCCAGATCTGTCTGAAGGTAAGTACAGTTTATATTCTTATTGTGCACCTTACCATACTTTGGAAAAAAATTGTGGACAAAAAGAAGATGAATGTCCAAATTTAGATTACAAACAAAAGGAAATATGGCACATCGAAATGCTAAGTAAGCTACGACATGTGCTCAAATTGTTGATTTCTAAAAGGTCACTGAATAAACTTCAATGAGATAAAGAGGACACCATTTATTTTAAGGTGATCCACTATTGAGGCCACACAACCCTTTTTTTTACTTAGCCATTCTTCGGAATTGCTCTTGTGCAGGCTGATTTCTTTTTCTGAAGTGTACCATGAAGATGCTTTGCATGTGGAACATGTAAATTCATATCCTTAATAACCTAGAGCCCAGAGGACACCATCAGAGAGAAGACGCAGCAAAACACCTTCAGCTCCAGCTACATTGCTGCAACCATGAAGAGTACGATATTCTTTGTCTTCATCTGTGCAGCTGTTGACGGTTCAGGAAAACACCATTATTTTCCTAAAGAAATGACATGGTTTGAGGCTCAGGCTTACTGTAGAGAGAATCACACTGATCTGTCCTTTGTTAGTAGCGAGAGAGAGCAAGAAATGCTCCAAACTGCTGCAGGTGGAAGATTCAGGGTTGGATGGATCGGTCTCCACCGAGATGCCGTCAAGCGCTCTGTCTGGAAGTGGTCAGGAGGTGGAGACAGCACATACTTTAACTGGGCTCCTGACCAACCAGATGACTTCAAGGGAATTGAGAATGTTGTAAATATTAAATCTGATGGAAAATGGAACGATAGGAGACCATCAATTTTGCTGCCTTTTTACTGCTTCAGTTTAACCGCAGTGGAGGTGAAGAAGACCTGGGAGGGGGCTCTGGAGTACTGCAGAGAGACTCACACTGACCTCACCACCCTGCAGTCTGACACCGAGCAGCTCCTGACTCTGAGCGAGATCCAGCACGAGCGCATCACTGACAGGGTTTGGATTGGCTTGCGTTTTCTTGGAGACCACTGGTTGTGGGTGAACGGTGACCCAATGGTGTACGAGAACTGGCGCAAAGGAGATCAGGAGCACCAGTGTCCTCTCAGGAAACGCTGCGGGGCTCTAACCAAAGAGGGACACTGGGAGAACTGGGACTGTGGGGAAGAACTCCACTTCATCTGCTACTGAGAGATTCAGCATTTCATATTGGGTAATACAGCTCTAACTGTATGATTTCTACATCGAATAGAAATGTCTAGCAGAGAAAGATGTTTTTTTTTCTTCTCTTAAAGATTATTGTGAAACTTAATCTAAACTCATTTTGCTGTTATAAAGAAACATTATGATGCTTTTATAATTCCTTTCTTAGAGGTTAGTTCCATTCAGTCATTCACGAGGTTGAATGTCTGCGTCTGTCATTTCTTAAGCACCATACCTTCACTTGTTTTGTCATTGTGTGCTATACTCACTCTTTTAAGATGTTATTTAACAGGGGAGCCTTTGTAATCCCGGTTTTGAGACTTGTATGTTTGAAGTTTAATTAAATGTTTAAAGGAGCAGTCTGTAAGATATCTACTGAATGAAATGATAAAGTGACCTTACTATATGATCAGACATTAATGAAACATGTTGAAGTGCTGGCTTCTCTGACAACAATGCAGCAGCCAGTATGTCCTCCTTCTAACTTTAGATTCTGCTCCTGAATGCTCTGGATTTGTTTGGACCAGAGAAGGTAGGCGGTTCTAAGGCACCCCCCCACACGGTCGTTTTGGACGCCCCTCGGTTTGCCAGATATGAGAGCAGTTATCAGGTCAACAGGTGTTGCAGCAAGAGAAGTGGTTCAGATAGAAGTGATTGTACCCGACCTAAAAAGCCTCTGCATGTTTCTAATAAGCTCCACGAGCAGAAACGTGCTCAAACTAGGATCAATATTGGAGATGCTTTTGAAAAATGGAGAGAGGTTAGAACACAGAAAGGTTTACAGACCCATGCAGAGCTGGATAAACACTGAAGCTTCAGAGTCCACCACATGGTGACCTGAGTGAGCATCGTCTCTAGAGAGGAGGGCGGGGGGAGACAGCTCTCTACAATGTTTAGAATTTGGACTGCAGTACCCATTTTAAACACTAGGGGTCAGAGTTACATACTGCTCCTTTAAATAAATACATTTTTTAACTAGACTTTTAGAAATGTTCATGATGAGCAGACTTTAAGTTGTCTGAACTTTACTTATCTCATATCCTGACTGTTATTTAAATAATTTGTGTATTTGAAAATTATTATTGTGTTTTGTGTTTGTGCATATTAATATGAAATACTACTGTGATGACTTTGGAATCCTTTTTAGAATAATACTAATGACTAAATATTTTGGAAACCTAAACTTTGTGGTTGTGTTTGTATCTCTAATAAATTCCCCGTCTCTGATTAAAGAATGTTGCAGGAGCCTCATTTGTCAACAGAGCTGTCAATCATAACATTACATCCGCTCTTTTCTGCAGCAAATGCTAAATGCTCTTGACCTTATATAGCGCATTTCTAGTCTTCTGACTACTCAAACCGCTTTTACACCGCAGGTCACACCTACACATTCACACACTGATGGTAGAGGCTGCTCTGTAGTGAAAACATCAGAAGTAACTAATCCCATTCATTCGCATTCATACGCTGCCGCTGAAGCAGCGGGAGCAATTTGGGGTTAAGTGTCTTACCGAAGGACACATTGGACATGTGGCTGCAGGAGCTGGGGATCAAACCATCGACTTTCTGGTTGAGAGACGACGACTCTACCAACTGAACCACAGCTGCCCAAATCACTTATTCAAACTGCATTTCTCAAACAAAACAACACTTGGAACAAAAATCAACAATATAAGAACTAGCCACATTTTATTTGACATGTATAGAAAGGAGGTAAAGCCATTCTTACCAGTGTCTTGATTTGGTATTCAAATGAATGCAAATTAGTTATCTTGACTTTTAGATGTATTATTTGAATAAGTGCTGCACTGCTACACCAGTGTGGTCTAAAACCATAACTTGCACGCACATGGTTTCCACTTTTGTATGAGACTGGCGTCCTTAGATCCAAACATTTATGGATAATGCCTCCTAGTGCCCCCCCTCCTCTCTAGAGTTGATGTTGCCATGTCTTGTACACTGAAGCTTCAGTGTTTATCCAGCTCTGCATGGGTCTGTAAACCTTTCTGTGTTCTAACCTCTCTCCATTTTTCAAAAAGCATCTCCAATATTGATCCTAGTTTGAGCACGTTTCTGCTCGTGGAGCTTATTAGAAACATGCAGAGGCTTTTTAGGTCGGGTACAATCACTTCTATCTGAACCACTTCTCTTGCCCGCTTCCATCGCTGCAACACCTGTTGACCTGATAACTGCTCTCATATCTGACAAACCGAGGGGCATCCAAAACGGCCGTGTGGGGGGGCGCCTTAAAAGCGCCTACCTTCTCTGGTCCAAACAAATCCAGAGCATTCAGGAGCAGAATCTAAAGTTAGAAGGAGGACATACTGGCTGCTACATTGTTGTCAGAGAAGCCAGCACTTCAACATGTTTCCTTAATGCCTGATCATATAGTAAGCTCACTTTATCAATTCACTCACTACACATCTCACTGACTGGACCTTTAAGATTTCTTTTGCACAAACCTGATCTGTCAATTTTTTTACAAATCTTCCAAAGTGTCAAACCATACAGGGTGTTTCATTCATATTATTAATCAGTATTGATAATGAAAGATTGTAACAGTTATGCTCGTAATGAGAAAACGTTTGCATGCCACATGCGGGGGCTGTACAACCTGAAATTAAAATGAACATCATGGATAAAAACAGACATGCAGTCAGGGGGTTACAAGGCGAGGCTGTGGACAGATATCAAACAATATTCTGTCATGCACGTCTGGCTGGTTATTGTTAAGAGGAAGGAGAGCAGCAGAGCAGGAGGAGGAGGAGGAGGAGGAGGAGGAGGAGGAGGAGGAGGAGGAGGAGGGAGGTCAGTACTCTACCTGTATCAGTCTGTCTGCCAGAGCTGCACTCTCCTACAGCGCAGCGACGCAGAGGAACGAGAAAGAGAGAGATGAAAGGAAGAGAGAGATAGATAAAAACACAAACACACCAGAGAAGAGAGTCAGAAGAAGAAGAGGAAAAGCACGATTACAGGTTCTGAAGTCGATTATTTTCGTTTGTAAATATGTAGAAAAGTGGAGAGAAAACTCAGAGAAAAAAGAAAAAGGTACTCCAGAGAGGACGAGAAAAATGGCTGTGGTTGAAAAAGCAGAGAGCGTACAGTAAGAAGAGGGAAAATCCTGTTTGAAGAAAGAGTCATGAAGACAAGTAGAGAACACACACAAATGCTACGAGAGTTCCAGGAGACGCAATCCACCGACAGGAAGTGAGCTCACAGTATCTCTACAGCGTCTGGTTTCAGTGTTTACGTGCTGTAGAAGAGATCACATGATCCTGATCTCTTACCTTCTCCAGAGTCTCGATCCTTTGCTTCAGCAGCCGGTTTTCTGTGCGTAACCTCTGAGAGAGAGAGAGAGGAGAGAGAGAGAGAGAGGAGAGAGAGAGAGGAGAGAGAGAGAGGAGAGAGAGAGAGAGAGGAGAGAGAGAGAGAGAGGAGAGAGAGAGAGAGGAGAGAGAGAGGAGATAGAGAGAGAGGAGAGAGAGAGGAGAGAGAGAGAGAGAGGAGAGAGAGAGGAGAGAGAGAGAGGAGAGAGAGAGAGAGGAGATAGAGAGAGAGAGAGAGGAGAGAGAGAGAGAGGAGAGAGAGAGAGAGAGGAGAGAGAGAGGAGAGAGAGAGAGAGGAGATAGAGAGAGAGAGAGAGGAGATAGAGGAGAGAGAGAGAGGAGAGAGAGAGGAGAGAGAGAGAGAGAGGAGAGAGAGAGGACAGAGAGAGAGGAGAGAGAGAGAGAGAGGAGAGGGAGAGAGAGAGAGAGAGAGAGAGAGGAGAGAGAGAGAGAGAGAGGAGAGAGAGGATAGAGAGAGAAGATAGAGAGAGGAGAGAGAGAGAGGAGAGAGAGAGAGGAGAGAGAGAGAGAGAGAGGAGAGAGAGAGAGAGAGAGGAGAGAGAGAGAGGATAGAGAGAGAAGAGAGAGAGAGGAGAGAGAGAGAGGAGAGAGAGGAGAGGGAGAGAGAGAGAGGAGAGAGCGAGAGACAGAGGAGAGAGAGAGAGAGAGAGAGGAGAGAGAGGAGAGAGAGAGAGGAGAGAGAGAGAGGAGAGAGAGGAGAGAGAGAGAGGAGAGACAGAGGAGAGAGAGAGAGGAGAGAGCGAGAGACAGAGGAGAGAGAGAGAGAGGAGAGAGAGAGAGGAGAGAGAGGAGAGAGAGAGGAGAGACAGAGGAGAGAGAGAGAGGAGAGAGAGAGGAGAGAGAGAGAGGAGAGAGAGAGGAGAGAGAGAGGAGAGAGCGAGAGACAGAGGAGAGAGAGAGGAGAGAGAGAGAGAGGAGAGAGAGAGAGGAGAGAGCGAGAGACAGAGGAGAGAGAGAGAGAGAGAGAGAGGAGAGAGCGAGAGACAGAGGAGAGAGAGAGGAGAGAGAGAGGAGAGAGAGAGAGGAGAGAGAGAGAGGAGAGAGCGAGAGACAGAGGAGAGAGAGAGAGGGCGTTCAATTTTTTAATCTGAACAAATACACACACACACGCACGCACACACACACACACACACACACACACACACACACGCACACGCACACGCACACACTCTTACACACACCTTGATCTCTATCTGTTCCTCCATTTCTTTGTTCTTGATCGTGGTGTATTCTTTCTCCAGTCTGTTTAAAACATAAAAAGTTAACGCTGAAATGTTTTCATGAAGAATCTTCTTTTCTGCATGTTGCTGATTGGCTGATCACATTAATCATGCATATTTAAAATAGAGATCAAGATCCGGCCTGTGTGTCTCTGGTTAGATGAGTAATGAGCGCTCTTACTTCTTCATCCTCTTGGGGTTGTATTTCACCTGGTACGCCCTGAGGATCAGTTTGTCCGGGCAGCTGTCGAACTGGTGGGGGATCACCTTCTGGAAATGCTGGCAGCGACCCCCCCCCAAGAAAGAAACACACGAGATGAGCGCCCAAGACGAAATAAAATGTGCTCATTTATTTTTAATGAAGACGCAGGCAGAGCTCATGTGGAGGCAGCTGCTCGATTCATCAAGTTAATATTCAACATGTTAATAAATAGTGAAAAAAAGAATTAACAGTGGAGGTACATGGCGCTCTTAAACGGCGTACTGCTCGTACAGATAGATAGATAAAAAAGGTGTTAAAGGTTGATTTTAGATTAGGGAAAGTCCGGTTCATTTGATCAGTGTGAACACTAACGTACCATACTCGGGTACTGTGCCCGAGTCCGCTTGAAGAGCCGGTCTCGGGCACGATTCATGTGCACTCGAGTACGGTACGCGACGGTGCTCAAGCAAGGAAGCGGACCCCAATATGGAGTAATTCAAAATGTCTCCTGTTGCAACAACGTTTCATCTTCTGAGCTGCACGATACATGTGGAAGTTAGTTAGAGGGTCGTGGCTGGCGTCTCAAAAATCACAAATTCATACACAGATAATAGTATTGACATAGCCAGAGAGTGGTTGCCATGGTTACTTCTGCTTCTTTCTGTTTTTTGTTTTTTTTAAAAGATTTATTTTTGGGCTTTTAGGACGGTGGATAGAGTCATAAATGGGGGAGAGAGAAAGAGAGAGGGAACGACATGCGGGAAAGGATACCACAGGTCAGATTTGAACCTGGGGCCGCCCGCTTGGAAGACTACAGTTTCCATG
>NC_083613.1:32751155-32901155 GCF_963584025.1 Labrus mixtus | reverse complement strand
GGGTCGTACAAAAAAGGCAGAGCGCTCAGAAAGAAAGCTGCTATGCGCTTCCTTCCAGGCGGCCACCTGCTGTTTCAAACGCTCTCTTATTGAAAACAACTGAAAAAAAGACGCTGGAACTCAGAAAAAAAAACTCCACAACAACAGGGTCGACAGTCTCGTCTCTTCAGACAGTCAGGAGCAAACAAGGTCATCTGTAGTGACGTTAAACAAAACCAAATTGACCAGAGGTTAAATGTTCCAATAATAATTTTTCAAAGGCAATGCCACTTTAAATTTGGATTTAAAAAATGAATGTGCCCAGCTCTGTGTATCGGAAAATATTGTATCCTGTATCATATCCGTACCTTCAGAAGTTTGTCCTTCTTGCGTCTCCACTCCTCCCACTCGTTGACGATACGGCCCCACAGGATCCAGGTGTCCTCCTCCAGGTGTGACAGGTTCGACGAGGCGGAGGAGCTGGACACCAGGGAGGAGCCGCTGTTACGCCGAGAACCGCTCATCGAGCGCATGGACTTGGAGTCAGCCTCCAGCAACCTGCACAGAGACACGGATCATGAAGAGAGGGATCGGGCTAACAACCTTTGATTCAACCATTTGTAAAACGTTAAATGATTCAGCTTCAATCTTTTCCTCCTCAGGTCGCTTTCAAACACACAAAATATTAGAATCACCTTTTTAAAGGAGCAGTATGTAACTCTGACACCTAGTGGTTAAAACGGGTACTGCAGTCCAGATTCTAAACATCATAGAGAGCTGTCTCCCCCCCCCCCCCCTCCTCTCTAGAGTCCATGCTCACACAGGTCACCATGTGGTGGACTCTGAAGCTTCAGTGTTTATCCAGCTCTGCATGGGTCTGTAAACCTTTCTGTGTACTAACCTCTCTCCATTTTTCAAAAGCATCTCCAATATTGATCCTAGTTTGAGCACGTTTCTGCTCGTGGAGCTTATTAGAAACATGCAGAGGCTTTTTAGGTCGGGTACAATCACTTCTATCTGAACCACTTCTCTTGACCCGCTTCCATCGCTGCAACACCTGTTGACCTGATAACTGCTCTCATATCTGACAAACCGAGGGGTGTCCAAAACGGCCGTGTGGGGGGGTCGCCTTAAAACCGCCTACCTTCTCTGGTCCAAACAAATCCAGATCATTCAGGACCAGAATCTAAAGTTAGAAGGAGGACATACTGGCTGCTGCATTGTTGTCAGAGAAGCCAGCACTTCAACATGTTTCCTTAATGTCTGATCATATAGTAAGGTCACTGATCAGCAGATAATGTTACCTTTGTTAATGTTCCTCGTAAAGATGATTATCTAAAAGCGTGAATCTTTTCCTTTAAACGTTCTTTTCTCGGAGTCGGGGGCAGTGCGAGCGGCGGGATGCAGATATGAAGTGATTAAAGAGACGCTCTCTTTACCCAGAGGCCGCTCAGCTCAGTCCCACTCTGACTCCTGAATGTCTCCAGTCTTTTAAATCACTTGACTCGCACACGCTGACCCCTCTGCTGAAACATGTGATGCTTAAGGAGTCTGGCTCCCTGCACTGAAAATATCTCAGCGAGGAACTTCAGCGTGTGATGTCGCACCACTGCACTGAAGAATCTGCTCATTAAGACACTATGTGAATAATCCTCTCTTCATTTAGTTTTTACATACAGGTATTCACTCTTTGCTCACTTATCCTCGTCCTCTTCTTCTCTTTCTTTTAAAAGTCAACTTGTTACGGCTGAAAAAGTAATAAAAAGTTAAAAGCTAAAACAGTGTATTATGTAATGAGCTTCCTAAAACACTAACCCACATTACTATTTCTGTTAGCCGCTGGTTTTTGTCGCAGAAGTAGGACAAGCAGATTTGTGATTCTGGGTCAAATTAACATTATCTTCTGTCATTTTATACACGTCTCTTTAGACTGGACAGTGATCCCTCTCGCCAAACGACCTGTGTCCTAATGCTTCCTGAACCCGTATCACACAGTTCCTTCAAGAATGACTGAACTACGGTGGCCCTGAAGTGCAAAGCACAACGACAAATCCGAAAACACAAATCTGAATCACAGGTTGCTCTCATGTTTTTGAAATCGACACGCGTAAGCAGCATATCCTTCCGGTTAGAAAGACGGACAGCGTGTTCGTCCAATCCGCGACATACTTTGTCGACCGCAGGTATCTACATTTTCTTATTATTTATTGTGTTTTGTGATTTGTCATTCAGGGCCACCGTACTGAACGGCTTCAGACAGACTTCAAGAAGCTGAAATCATTTGAATCCAGGATGTGGATATCTGAGGGTTTGATTTGATTGGGGCTTCATGTTGTATCATCAGAGGTGATTCTAGAGTCTGTTGGGGCCCCAGGCAAGAAATAATTAGGGGCCCTACAACCTGCATTTATTGACCCGACGATTACTCCTCTTTCTCTTTTTGTCCTGTTTCTGTTTTCTCTCCTACAGACGGATAATTCCTTTTCTTTTTTCTTTGTTGACAAACTTTGGTTTTCACAGCAGTAATTCATGCAACGCTTAGCAAGGCAACGAGAGTGAGTGCTGTCAGATGGGGCCCCCTTAGGGAGGTCTCCTACAGTCGTTGCAAAATTTGCACATTTTGGGTCGCTGCTGTGGTTTAAAGTTTGTGAGCCCTCAGGGGGCCCCCTATACTGGTCTGGGGCCCCGAGCAGATGCCTGCCTGGCCTGTTGACAAGCAGCGCCTCGGTGTATCTTTGTTTAAAGGTGTCATATGTCGAATTTTTACTCTAAAATATAAAAATTAATTAAAAGTTGACTAAACATATTTCATTATTGAGCAAGTAGAATACCTCAAATATTTCCAACAGTCATCAAAGACAGAGAAATCCTTCATTTCTTATGTCTCAGACATCATATGTTTATCGTTGCCATGGAAACAGCGGATGTTACGTCAAAAGACCGCTGCATAAAGAAGCGTGAGCTGCTACTGAAAGCTGCCGTTCTGTTGCTGTTTGAGCTGCTGTGATAAAAACATCATGTAAGTTATACTCAGATACTTTAACATATTCTCTTCCTCAGGCCGGTTTCGCCCCAAATGGACACTGGAGGAACTGCAGTTTTTCTGTACCTCTTCAGTGGCTTCATTTTGTCCTACTGGAGGTTACCACTTGGTTAAAACAGATTTTTTTATTTCTTTATTGAGACAGTTAATTAGCATTTGCATGCTAACATTTAAATCTTATGTCGGAGCAGGGTAAATCTTTGTTGACATTACTGTTACAGTATGTTCTTGGTGTTGGTGAAAGCTTGTAAAAACACACACACACACACACACACACACACACACACAGACTTCAGCATGTGGAGAGAGTTAAAGGCCTGCTGGGCCTCGTTCTGGTTGCCAGGCTATGAACGGACAAAAAGGAGATGATTAGCAAACTCTATTAACGGTAATGTTTAACTATAATTACAGCTAATTTCCTTCTGTAATGATGGGATGGACCTCTCATGTGTCCTCTGTGGCTGATCACCATGGCAACACCTGATCTCACCTGTTCTGCTCCTCCAGTTTGGCCAGCAGCTCCAGCTCATCGGGGCTCAGGTTCTCCGAGTCTGCCGGGGAGGCCGCCGGTGCCGACAGCGCTGCATCATGGGAAGAGGAGTCCGGGCTGAGCACAGGGCTGCCCGTCGACAAGGGGTCCGGGTCCAATCCCGTAGGGGAGGAGGGGCACTCGAGCTGAGGGGGAGCCCCAGTAGAGACCTCTCTCTCCGGGCTGCCGCTGGGTAAAGACATGGCGTGCGGCGGCGGCGGTGATGGAGAGTGATGGGTGGAGCAGTAAGGGTGTAGTGATAGGGCGGGTCCAGTCTCCCTCCTCAGCGAGCCTGGCTGACACCGGGAGTGGCCTCGGGTTTGGCCGTGGAGCCGACGTAATCAGAGCTCTTCAAACCTGCAACGAAACACAGGAGGAGGCGGATGAAGATGATTTTATGAAGCAACTTCCACTTTATTTTCCTCAAGGGGAAATTTGGTTTGCAGCCAAGTGAGAACAAGAAACACAGAAACACCAAGAGTCACTGATTATCCTAACGAGCATGTCTGTCATGATCCACACAGAGAGGCTCCTGTCCGATGGGGATTCAAACCAGGAACCTCCTCGCTAACCACTGCACCACCGATGGATGCATGGATGATTGCAACTTTTGTGGACTGATGCCGATAGCAATTTTTAGAGGAGAAAATCAGTACGGAAAAAGTGGCAAAATTAAAAAAATAAAAAAATATCTTTTTGAAAGAAAACAAAAATACGACGGAGGATTAGGACCATGTTAAAATTTTAATTTTAATTAATTTCGAGATTAAACTCGTAAATTTACGACTTTAATCTTGAAATTAAAAAAATAAACATTTTTAACTTGGCCCTAATCCTCCGTCGTACAAAAACACAAGATACTCTGCAAAAAAAAAATACAAACAGTGACTTAATGGCTTTTATGAGAATCTGTAACAACTTGCAAGTGAAACACTTGACCTTGACCACACACACACACACACACACACACACACACACACACACACACACACACACACACATGATCTGAAGCTGAAGTGTGATTTTGAAAATATTCGATTGAAACATGCTGATACCAGGAGGACTACATTGTCATAAACAAACACAAACAAATCAAATGACAGAGGGATCAAATCCTCTCCTGTCTTTGAAAATCAGGTGGCGAGGCGAGGCGAGGCGAATGCGACATGTTGGATTGTTTAATGAATAGACAGAACTTGCACAAACTGGTCCGACAGGTTTCAATCCATGTGCATGATACCTCTCGCTTCAATAGCTGCTTTTGAAGGAGCGGCCCTGAGTCAACGCCGTGACGTCGTGCTGAGTCATCAGAGAACACACAGAGATGTTTCCTCCACACTACACTGAGAGTTTCCCCTGCGAGGCCTCCAGAGGAACGACTTCATCATGATGTACAGATATGAGAGGAAAGGAAATCACACTAACTTTAAGTGTTGCATAAAAAGATCAAACCTGTCAGCAGTGTTTCTCACATTCTGACCTGATACGCTGTTATTCATCTTACACCAGCCTGTTGCCTTCAGACAGCCTCAGTCACGCTGCGGAGTGATTAGAGTGCTTTAAGAGATCAATCAGATCATAAACAGATCCCATGAATCATTTAGGGAGCTCACAGAGACGAGGCGGACGTCACAGAGCGCAAGCAAGTGGAAAAAACTGATGCCAAACAGATTTCACTCTTAGATTATTGTTTGATTGAGGGCGCTGGTGGTGCAGTGGTTAGTGCGCGCGCCCCATGTGTGGAGGCTCTGGTCCTCCAAAGCAGGTGGCCCGGGTTCAAATCCAGCCTGTGGCTCCTTTCCTGCATGTCATTCCCCACTCTCTCTCTCTCTTTGATTTCCGACTCACTCACGATCCACTGTCGTATCTCTACATTAAAAGGCACAAAAAAGCCTGAAAATAAAGCTTTAAAAAAACGGTGGATTGCCCCGTTCAGGCTGAACATTTAAAAAAAAGACGCCGTCACAACCTCAAAATCATATTCTCAAAATCAAAGCTGCTTTTGTTGTGTGTTATCTTTACAGTGTGTGTGTTTTTTTCTCTCCAGCAAGTTTAGCTAAATGAAGTCAAACTACAAAGATAGACGGTATTAGTGTTTACCCCGAGTGAAGGAGTTTAAGTATTTCAGGGTCTTGTTGTGTGTTGTGTGATTGGCTCAGCGTCGGCAGTAAAGCTGGCGTTGCACCAAACCGTTGTGGTGAAGAGGGAGCTGAGCCTGAAGGCAAAGCTCTCCATTTACCGGTCGATCTTCGTCCCAACCCTCACCTGTGGTCATGAGCTTTGGGTGGTGACTGAAGGAATGCGATCGCAGATAATAGAGGACAAAACTAGTTTTCTCTCCAGATGGTGACTGGGCTCTCAGCCTTAGAGAGAGGGGGGAGGAGCTTGGAGTAGAGCTGCCACTCCTTCACATGGAAAAGGAGTCAGTTGAGGTGGTTTGGGCATCTGATCAGGATCACTCTTGGACGCCTCCCTTTGGAGGTTTTAGCCCGACTTGGGTAGACCCAGAGTTCGCTGGAGGGATTTACATATCCTGCTTAGCCTGGGAACGCCTCAGAAACCCCCCAGGAGGAGCGGGAAAACTTTGCTGTGGAGAGGGAAGTCTGACTTTTCCACTGATGTACGGCCCATGTTAGTTATTGTTTCCCTATTGGCCACTATCAGTTTTCATGTTTTTATCTGTTTTGGAAAATGAAATGCCCATTTTGAATCTGATGCCTGCAACACGTTTCAGAAAAGAAGGGACAGAAAGCAACAAGCGAGTGGAAAAGTTGTGAAACACACCTGGTGGAACATCTCACAGTTAACAGGGTTAACTAGTAACAGGCTGGGTACAAAGAAAAGCATCCCAGAGAGGCCGAGTCTGTCTGGTCGTAAAGATGGGGAGGGGTTCACTCTGTGAAAGACAAGAAAACAAGTCCTGAGGTCTGACGAGTCATATTCTGACTTTCCCTGGACCCTGGACGCCTCCTCCTCCTCTGGGACAAAAAAGGAGAGCGTGTTGTCAGCACTCAGTTGAAAAGCCAGAAGCTGAGATGATATGAGGCTGCATTAGTGCACATGGCCGGGGTTAGCTGCACATTTGTGAAGGCTCCATTAATGCTCAACTATATATACGGGCCAAATAGACAACTTCTATTTTTTTTTTAGGGTAGGCCTTGTTTCTTTCAGAGAGACGATGTGAAACCACATCCTGGAGGTATTAAACAGCATGACTCTGTAGGAAAAGAGTCTGAGTGACCGGCCAATCTATCTGCAGTCCCTTAATGTCACCATTAGTTGTTTGGTAATAAGCAGCAACATGTGTAGTATACAGTTTACTTCCCTGCTGTTCACTCCTCTGAAATATGCATACCAAGAGGAGGACCAGTGGAAATAACATCAGGTCACAAAGACAAACTGTGCAGCTGACCAGATAATGACTCTAATCATACTCTGTTGAATCCAGACACAAATCAAAAACATACACAGAGCCAGTGGTGTGCTCACAGTCAGAATACCCAGCAGAAACAATAATCCAGTCTATTGATTGACAAATAGCAAACCTATGAGAAGACTCAGAGAACAGAGCGCTGAAGAACTGATTTATGTCGTGTAATCGACCATGAAGGGAGAGAGAAGCAGACTGTGTGCAACTACTTTGATGCTTATGATGCAGATTTTTAACTTAAACAAAGAGAAAATTATAGAGGAGAGGAGAGGAAAGAGAGGAGAGGAGAGGAAAGAGAGGAGAGGAAAGAGAGGAGAGGAGAGGAAAGAGAGGAGAGGAGAGGAGAGGAAAGAGAGGAGAGGACAGGAGAGGAAAGAGAGGAGAGGAGAGGAAAGAGAGGAGAGGAGAGGAAAGAGAGGAGAGGAGAGGAGAGGAAAGAGAGGAGAGGACAGGAGAGGAAAGAGAGGAGAAGAGAGGAGAGGAAAGAGAGGAGAGGAGAGGAAAGAGAGGAGAGGAGAGGACAGGAGAGGAAAGAGAGGAGAAGAGAGGAGAGGAAAGAGAGGAGAGGAGAGGAAAGAGAGGAGAGGAGGAAAGAGAGGAGAGGAGAGGAGAGGAAAGAGAGGAGAGGAGAGGAAAGAGAGGAGAGGAGAGGAAAGAGAGGAGAGGAGAGGAGAGGAAAGAGAGGAGAAGAGAGGAGAGGAAAGAGACGAGAGGAGAGGAAAGAGAGGAGAGGAGAGGAAAGAGAGGAGAGGAGAGGAGAGGAAAGAGAGGAGAGGAGAGGAAAGAGAGGAGAGGAGAGGAGAGGAAAGAGAGGAGAGGAGAGGAGAGGAAAGAGAGGAGAGGAGAGGAGAGGAAAGAGAGGAGAGGAGAGGAAAGAGAGGAGAGGAGAGGAGAGGAAAGAGAGGAGAAGAGAGGAGAGGAAAGAGAGGAGAGGAGAGGAGAGGACACGAGAGGAGAGGACATGAGAGGAGAGGAGAGGAAAGAGAGGAGAGGAAAGGAAAGAGAGGAAAGAGAGGAGAGGAGAGGAGAGGACACGAGAGGAGAGGACACGAGAGGAGAGGAGAGGAAAGAGAGGAGAGGAAAGGAAAGAGAGGAGAGGAGGAAAGAGAGGAGAGGAGAGGAGAGGAAAGAGAGGAGAGGAGAGGAAAGAGAGGAGAGGAGAGGAAAGAGAGGAGAGGAGAGGAGAGGAAAGAGAGGAGAAGAGAGGAGAGGAAAGAGACGAGAGGAGAGGAAAGAGAGGAGAGGAGAGGAGAGGAAAGAGAGGAGAGGAGAGGAAAGAGAGGAGAGGAGAGGAGAGGAAAGAGAGGAGAGGAGAGGAAAGAGAGGAGAGGAGAGGAGAGGAAAGAGAGGAGAGGAGAGGAAAGAGAGGAGAGGAGAGGAGAGGAAAGAGAGGAGAGGAGAGGAAAGAGAGGAGAGGAGAGGAGAGGAAAGAGAGGAGAAGAGAGGAGAGGAAAGAGAGGAGAGGAGAGGAGAGGACACGAGAGGAGAGGACATGAGAGGAGAGGAGAGGAAAGAGAGGAGAGGAAAGGAAAGAGAGGAAAGAGAGGAGAGGAGAGGAGAGGACACGAGAGGAGAGGACACGAGAGGAGAGGAGAGGAAAGAGAGGAGAGGAAAGGAAAGAGAGGAAAGAGAGGAGAGGAGAGGAGAAGACACAGGGGAGAGGAGAGGAGAAGAGAGAGGAGAGGAGAGGAGAGGAGAGACACGAGAGGAGAGGAGAAGACACGAGAGGAGAGGAGAGGACACGAGAGGAGAGGACACGAGAGGAGATGGTTTTATTCATTTTGGGCCTAAATCCACACAAGTGCATAATCAAAAACAAAACAAATCAAAAAACAGAAGGAGAAAGGAAAAGAGGATAGATAGGGAAGGAGAAGAGGAAACAAGGAAACAAATAGAGGGGAAGAGAGGACACGAGAGAAGAGAGGACACAAGAGGAGAGGAGCACAGTAACAGTCTGAAGAGGGAAAACAGGATAGGAGAGGAGAGGAGAGGACACAAGAGGACACGAGAGGACACGAGGGGACACGAGAGGACACAAGAGGACACAAGAGGACACGAGGGGACACGAGAGGACACGAGGGGACATGAGAGGACACAAGAGGACACAAGAGGACACGAGAGGACACAAGAGGACACAAGAGGACACGAGAAGACACAAGAGGACACGAGGGGACACGAGAGGACACGAGGGGACACGAGAGGACACAAGAGGACACGAGGGGACACGAGACGAGAGGAGAGGAGCACAGTAACAGTCTGAAGAGGGAAAACACTACACAGAGAGGAGACAAGGACGACATTCATGCATAAAAAGCAGCCCGATCAAAAGAGCCATTAACGAGCCACCGAGAGCAATCACATTAGTAAAAGAGCTCGCTCAAAGGATGAGTCTAATGATGTTTTCATGTCAAACCACCAACACACGTGAAGAACGCTAAAGAAGCAGTGGTCACCCGCTCAAGTGAACCTATAGTGATGCATCACGTCCTCTCTGAGTCTGACTGTGCCGTTACAATCGAAAGCGAGAGCAGTGTCAGTCTGCCTTTTCTTCTCAGATTAAATCCTCTGACAGATGGGGGGGGGGGGGGGGGGGGAGCCTGCAGGCGCTGAAGCATCTGCCATGTCAGTCACACATTCACCTCGGCGCCAGCAGAGACGTAAGAGAGCTCCGTTAGTGACAACATTTACATCCCAACGAGACGCTTAGGGATGCTTTCAAACGTCTGTGATCCTCGAAGCTCCTGGGAGGTACTAACTGCTGTGCACGAGAGACAACCATTTCAGCTGTTGCGTTTTGGGTGACTTAAAATGCAAACTTTTAAAAACAGCAGCGTCTCCGTTGTCGTGATAACTGGCTAAATGCAGTTCCTTTTGAAAATAGACACATTTTGCACAAGTGCATAACGGTTCCAGTCAATAGCAATGCGTGAGTAGGGTACAGTAATAGCGAACTCCTAAGTCCAGCTTGTGATTTTTATTTTTTTTGTGATATCCTTTATTAATCCCTGAGGGAAATTCGGGTTTAAAATCTGTTATTTATAGGGACATGCTTCTCACACACATAGGACCGAATCACACGCATGCACAAACAGGACCTGTGGACTTGTGTGGAAAATGTCGAGCGGCATGACTCCCACCCCTCATCTTCTTCTCGTTGTAGTTTAGTGGTAAGACCACGTCATCGACCGTCCACACAAACATTCTTGTGTTAGCCTGTTTTGTATGTTTACACCTCACCACTCTGAAGAAATACATGCTTATGTGCATGCTAAGCTCCAAGGAAGTGCTCCTAGTGGCCTAAGATGGTATTGCAGCTCCATGTGACGACATTGGTCACATAAAGACTTTTCCCAATACGCTTACATTGTGATAGAGACGTATATACATCAGGGGATCATTATTTTTTAAGGTGCATAAACTTCCAGATAACAACACTTAAAGGCTTTCTATGTGATTTTTCACACTTAAATATAATATAAATCAAGTATATCCTCTGAAAATAACTCTGTGAGTCATGACTGTCTACAATGGGTGTAACACCCGAGTCCCACTGTCTGTGATGCTTTCAGAGTTTTCAGAGTCCTATCTTCACTTTGTTTACATCGCCAGGACGGCCGGCTGACTCCTCCCCTCGTGTATAAAAGTTGTTTAATTGAGGGACTAGAGAAAAGAAGAATAACATACTGTACTCACTGCTTAACTGTGTTTCTAGATCACGCTCATTTCAGGTAAATTTACATGCAGTGTGAAGATACGAGCATAATAAAGATCGCTAGCATTAGCATGCTAACACAACAATGCAGCGTGAGTTGTTTTGGTTTCATGCTGGTGCTCAAGGGCGACATCTGCTGGATCAAAAAATCGCATATAAAGCCTTTAAACAACCCCTTTTTTTAAAACATTAAGTTCTAAAAGTTGCATATTTTTAGACATAATGAAATTGCATCAGAGGCATGGGACCGCGACTCCAAGTGCTCATGCTCTATGGCCCCAGAGCCAGAGAAGATCTGGGTACTTATCCGGTTCTCAAGAAGAACAGAAGATATCCAGAAGACTGAATTTTTGCTTCATGCAGCACTGAGCAGCTTTCATTGGAATGAACGGGCCTCTAATACAGCATCCAGTCTATAATACATGGTGCATGTACATGTCGTTTCATTACAAGGTCACACCGCAAACTACTCACAGGGACGTCTGGGTCAACTTGCTCAGCCGGCTGCATGCCACCGCAGCCCAGCCCGGGGTAAGTGGATGAGTGGATGGATGGACTTTCAGGCCATCTTTGTACTCCCAAATCCCAAATGGATGTTGCAATTTGAATTATGCATTTTAAGAAGCCAAAGAATTTGATATCAAGGGCATCATCAAATAAAAGCAATACAGCGTGTTTAAAAATGATGTAAACATGGCGCCGTGTGCAACAGCAGTCAGTAACGACAGGACAAAAGAAGCTGCATCCAAAGAGGCTCCAGTGCTTCACTGGGTTTTTCAGCTGTGTCACTGTGGCCCGACCACACTGCAAAAAGGTGTGAGTCATGCAGGACTATAACAGAGTGGTGCTTAAACGTGTGTTTTGGACCCCTCACACACTCTCACTCACACACTCACAGTTAATGGAAGGACACTGTGAAGGTCTCTGACAGAGCAGAACAGGCCAGGTTTCCTGAGATTGGCTGTTGCTCTGTATATGACAGCAGGCCAGCTCTCATGTTAATGAGCTCTTCAGACAAACTGCAGAGGACGGACGGATAAAGGCCACTTCAGGTGCTTTCTTTTGAAGTCGCCTTTTCAAGCATGTTTAGCGTGTGTGTGTGTGTGCAACGTGATATGATACCGTACAGGAGCAGGTGAATCTTCATGTGTGTGTTCATGTTCCTTAAAGGCAGAATGTGCGACATGTTCCATATAAATAAATCATAAAGTCTATCCTGTGTAAATGTGTCTCTGAGTCATGACTGTCTACAATGAGGGAGAAGCTCGAGTCCCGCTGGCTGTGTTGTTGTCAGAGTCGTGTTTACATGGACGGGACGGCCGGCTCCTCCCCTTGTGTATAAAAGCTGTTTTAGTCAAGAACTAGAGAGAAGAAGAAGAACATACTCACTGATTATTTGGATGTTAGTAAGAGTTTTTAGATCACGCTCATTCTGTGTCGCTTCATGTGCATTGTGAAGCTACAAGCTAACTAAAGAGCGCTAACATTAGCATGCTAACACAACAATGCAGACCACATGCAATTGCAGCTCGAGTAAACGAGTAAACAAGTTTGTCCGCCATTTACACTTAATGGTGTTTAATTATGATGCGTTCCATTTGATAACTCCTTTGTCTAAACTCGAGTGTAGAGGGGTTGGAGGTGTGTCTCTGGAGGAGAGCGGAGGCTTCAGTATGGAGGAGGCGTGGCCTAAACAGCAGTTTGTTTTGGTTTCATGCTGGTGCTCAAGGGCGACATCTACTGGGTCAAAAAGTCGCTCATTCTTCCCCTAAGCTCCACCTCAGTTTGTGTGTTGGTGTTTATTTTTGGTCTCAGTTATCATGTGAGAGAGATAAATAGATCATGTTGGTTTATTTATGTTTAGCTTCAGATATTACCATAACTACGGTATTGTGCAAAGTACGCCTGAACGCATCCTTGCTAAGCTCTCACTGTGTACAGAAACAGACAGCCCTATTGTTTCCTCGTCTGACCCCCCCCTGCACACACACACACACACACACACACACACACACACACACACAAAGACACACACACCACCTCTTGTTATTCAACATGAACCCTGTCCCTTTGCCCCCTCCATGTTTTTCTATGTTCTGCTCTTGCTTTGCATGCAGACCTGAATGCAGGATGTGTCTGACTTACAAAATACATCTCGCCGTCGTGAACGAGTCTTTCACAGTCTCCATCTGGGCTCGTTGGCATTGAGCTGGTCTGGGGGGGGGGGGGGGGGGGGCAATTAAAATCAGGAGGCAACAAAAACAGATACCCTCTTTGATCTCTTGACAACACCCACCAACAACCAATCAATCATCATCATCTTCTGTGTTTGCAACACAACAGACGTACAGGAAAATGAAAAGCTATCACAGACAGGCAGAATGTTTCCCCCAAGAGGCAAAACCCTAACCTTAACCCGATTTATGAAAGCTGAGAAATCAGCTCGTTGTTAGAGGGATACAGACCGCCATATTGTGCACACCCTTCCTCTCTCTCTCTCTGTGTGTGCGCGTGTGTCTCGCCCTCAGGCGGTCCAGCCCTCACATTTAAGGCGACCTCTTCATTAATCCGTAGCTGCTAACCTCGCTGTTGGTCCTGATCATGATTTCATGTTTGCTGACACGTGGAGCCGTCCATTTACACGCTGTTTATCCACTGGAGCCCTTGTGACGGCGGTTTTGTTACTCAAAGTGTCCCATTGTGAAGCTGTCTCCGTCAGTGTTTGTGACAGCCATGACTGGAATCAGAGCGACTCGATTAGCTCACAGATGCACAGAATTAGCCCACACTTCGCATATTGACCCGTTAAACAACACACTCTACTTATGGTACAAGGCCAATGATGTGGAAAGCAGTTACCGATCAATTAGTGTTCAATGAGAGACGGCTTCTAAATGTGCTAACAGGATCTGCCTGGCTGTGGTGGAAAGCAATGAAGGACATCTTTTCAAATTCAGGGCTTACTGGAAGAACAGAAATGCTTTGCTTGAGTGCTTTCATGTTTGGCATCTTATTTTAGAGGAAAATATTTTACAGTATTTGTTAATGAACTATAGATTCTGCTTGGTTTTTAGGTTAAGACTTAACAAACAAAACATACATTTGTATAAGTACAATACAGTCTATATTAGCTCCTCTTCAACAGCTACAGAATTAGCACACAACAGATATGATGTTGCATATCACAGATAAAGTCTCTGTTAAAGTTCCAGTCAGTGAGATGTGTAGTGAGTGAAATGATAAAGGTATCTTACTATCTGATCATTAAGGAAACATGTTGAAGTGCTGGCTTCTCTGACAACAATGCAGCAGCCAGTATGTCCTCCTTCTAACTTTAGATTCTGCTCCTGAATGCTCTGGATTTGTTTGGACCAGAGAAGGTAGGCGGTTTTAAGGCTGACCCCCACACGGCCGTTTTGGACGCTCCTCGGTTTGCCAGATATGAGAGCAGTTATCAGGTCAACAGGTGTTGCAGCGATGGAAGCGGGCAAGAGAAGTGGTTCAGATAGAAGTGATTGTACCCGACCTAAAAAGCCTCTGCATGTTTCTAATAAGCTCCACGAGCAGAAACGTGCTCAAACTAGGATCAATATTGGAGATGCTTTTGAAAAATGGAGAGAGGTTAGAACACAGAAAGGTTTACAGACCCATGCAGAGCTGGATAAACACTGAAGCTACAGTGTCCACCACATGGTGACCTGTGTGAGCATCAACTCTAGAGAGGAGGGGGGGGGGGGGAGACAGCTCTCTACAATGTTTTTAATCTGGACTGCAGTACCCATTTTAAACACAAGGGGTCAGAGTTACATATTGCTCCTTTAAGTTAAAACTGCTCTGTGGTGCAACCAAACAATAACACAACTTAAGTTACAAACTAGCTTAATTTACATGAAGCATTCAGTGTGAACTTTTCCTTACAACAGAGAATTTTAATGCTGTGCTTTTACATAAACAGGTACTTTGTTCACCACTGCTGCCTGAGCTGTTCTGCATTGAATCCGGCTGTATGCTGATGACACTGCAGTTTATATTCATGACTCTGCGCGCTTGGATAGCTTCCTATTAAAGGGGACATATTATGAAAAATCCACTTCTACAGTGTTTTTGAACATATATTTGGGTAACCTGAGTGTCTACAGACTCACAAAATGTGAAATAAATCCATCTAGTCCTTTGATTGTAGTCTGCATAAGTCTCACAACACCGAGAAAAATTAGCTGGTTTATACAGGGTCACAAACCTCCTCTGGTGCTTGATTCATGTTATATTTTGACCAAAGCACAGAACAGCTGTTTCATTTAGACCACAGGGGACTGTTTGGAAAGGTGGAAAAAGGGGGATAATATGTCCTCTTTAAACCTAAGAACTTCAGCCTTCCAGCATTACCATCCCTGTAACGACGACCTCTTCTCCAAACAGCCCTCATTTACCAAAGTTTGAGATGCCTTTGGTTACTCTCTCATGTTTTATGCTATGCATCAAATGTTAGCCATTGGAATCATCATTGGTAAGCCACTGGACCGGCTGCTGCGTGTAATGACTGTTTTCCAGATTTGGTTCTCTAAATCCACTGACCATGTTCCCTTTATATGACTAATGCTTTCCTGCTCTAAATTTAGTTAGTATCCCTCTTCCAGATAATGTGACTCCCCGGAGTGCCTGTCCAAGAGGAAATTGACAAGAAATAGCCTTCCCCATAACCCGTCAATTTATTTTAAGTACAGTCAAGCATCTTAATCTAGTCTACTCCTGAATGTTTGTGAATTTGTACTCACACAACCGAGATCACGCGCTAATCTTAAAACGGGATTACATGAGCGTGTCATGGAGGATGACCTCTGCAAACTGGGTGCTACCACAGACACATAGCTGCTGCTTATGATGTGATTCCAAAGCAATGATTGACGGTAGCTGCCCTGCTGCATTTTATATCAGAATTTCCTTGCATAACCGTCACAAGAAACTGATCGGTAGCTGCTATTTACTTAGCTTCTGCAATTCCAGACATCTGTTATGTTCCTCGCGAGGAAGGAAGCGTTCATCTGAAACCACAAACATCCTCCCAGACAAGATCATTAAGATTTTTTTTGCAAGATTGTTTTCTTGTAATTCTTAAAGCTTCCTGAGAAAATGAAAAATGAATGTGACCGTTGAGATCGTCAGATGATTTGGCACATGTTCACAGAGACACAATAAACTGGGCTGAACTTACAAACCAGAAAAGAAGATGTGCACAAAGCATGAAGGGGAAATCAGGGCCAACTCTTATAGCATCCTCATTGTTTACTCCAAAAGCTCAGGTCCATTGATGAGCCATTAGCTGACAGGATGCTTCACATTACTGGTTGATTGTGCAAAGGAAGAACCATCAACAACATCTCTCACTCAATAACTCGGCTGGGATGTTAATCATAGTCCCACGGATTCACCCTGCAGTCAATCATTCCCTCATGCTCAATTTAAACAATAACTCGACTTAGCTGAAGAAACGCTGACGACGCAGAAACAGTTAAAGTCATACAACATGTTAGTGGTGAAGCCATTTTCTTATGAAATGTTTTCCCTTTCAGTTCCATAAGGACGTTTTTATTACGATTGTTTTCAACCTTTTTAAAGGCTAAAAGGTCAAATTAAGAAATATTTCATACACTTTCTATGCGATTTATCATCTCTCAAACTCGCAGATTCATCTGATTTATTAAGTGGAATTGAAGTACCCAGACTTACTGCATTATTCTCACACAGTCCTGCTGGTCCTCTTACTTCCACAACCCAAGAGAGAACACTGGGTTAGGGTAGATCAAATAACTGATGAAACAGGTGAATTAATTATAATTCTTTATTTGTATAGCACTTTTCAATACAGGTAACAAAGTGCTTCACAGTGGGCAATAAAAGCAAACAGGCAAATAGCATGAATGATTCAAAATTTAAATAAAATGCAACGATAGAGTAAAAGCTTTTTAAAAACGTGTGACTGACTGCAGCATAAATAACGGCCACATACAGAATCTGCGTGTTTATTTTTGAGTAATTTGCATTTTGATACAACGCCTAAGCCAACATGCGGGAGTCCGTCGGTGTAAAATCTACAGGTCTAAGCAGATCCAGTTACAAATCTGCAGTCTGCCAAAAACAATAGAGTAAAGAGAGGAGAGCTGTGTAGTGATCCTGAACCACAGCAGCCAGGTCATCAAGCTGCTCCCTGTTTTCCATTTGTCAGCACAGGGAGATGAAGTGCGGCGCCCTGCACAGAGAAAGGCCATGCAGCGCCCTAAAACAGTCAAACACCAAGCAGGCCGGCACACGGCCAGACACGATGCCTGATGGGTAATGGATCACAGAGAGCACCTGAGGTGGAATCAAGCCTGCTTCTAATCCCAAAAAGGTCGCCGGCAGGACGCAAACAAAGCGCTCTAAACCTCGACACGTTGCTCACTTTAAAGATAATATCAAGCTAAAGCGATTCTGCCATAATTTATATACTGCAGGAGAATGTTATTATGAAACATCATTTTATCTGATTAACTGAGAAATGCTGCTTAAAAGGTGAAATGCAGGTTTGTATATAACTAAATAATATCTGTGTGCTGTTCGATCCTTTGGTGTTACCTGCTGCTGGAATCTGAATTTCCTGAGGGAACCTTCCCAAGGGATTAATAAAGTTCCTATCTATCTATCATGTATTTATTGGCTCTAATTTGGTGTCAGTTTCACCTCTTGTGAAGATGGGACCGATCTAAGCTAATATCGGTATTGGGTCAGATATCGACGTAGTTTATGTATCGGATATCCGACTGACAGCAGCGATCCACCTCACTGATTAAGGAAGGCGGCTGAGACTCAGTTTGGAAGGGTTGTCGTCTCTCAACCGTACGGTCGAGGGTTCGATCCCCCTTATGCGATTTTTCACACTTAAATGTATAAATCAAGTATATCCTCTGAAAATAACTCTGTGAGTCATGACTGTCTACAATGGGTGTAACACCCGAGTCCCACTGTCTGTGATGTTTTCAGAGTCCTATCTTCACTTTGTTTACATCGCCGGGACGGCCGGCTGACTCCTCCCCTCGTGTATAAAAGTTGTTTAATTGAGGGACTAGAGAAAAGAAGAATAACATACTGTACTCACTGCTTAACTGTGTTTCTAGATCACGCTCATTTCAGGTAAATTTACATGCAGTGTGAAGATACGAGCATAATAAAGATCGCTAGCTTTAGCATGCTAACACAACAATGCAGCGCAAGTTGTTTTGGTTTCATGCTGGTGCTCAAGGGCGACATCTGCTGGATCAAAAAATCGCATATAAAGCCTTTAATGTGTCCTTGGGCAAGACAGTAAACCCCAAGTTGCTCCCACTGCTTCATTGGCGGTGTGTGAATGGGATTAGTTACTACTGATAGCTCTACCATCAGTGTGTGAATGTGTAGGTGTGACTTAAGTGACTAGAAAATAAATATACAAGCTCAACTTGCTTTGAAGACATTCAGACTGAACTATAAGAAGTGTCCACAAAGCCGAGATTACTCTGAAGCAGCCGAAACGTATTAAAGTGTTTTGTAAAAATGTGGAACATCTTCCAGAAAAGAACCTGCAATCGCCTTTTATTTGCTAAATGTGAGAAGGCTAGCTTAATTTGTTGTGTGAGGAGGAACTGAATCTGATATGAAGAGGACACGTCGCTCCTGTTTGTCGTCCCTGTCGTACAACCTGACACAACACCAGGCGGTAATGAACCTGGACAGCAGCAGGCGGGCAAACTGTAGCGCAGAGGGATAAAGCTGCAAGATGATATACCTCCTCCTGCTCTCGCTGGAGGCCACACACACACACACACACACACACACACACACAGTCATGGACACATTCAAATACACACAGCTGAGAGACTGTTTATCCTGATGACACTGTCCAGAGCCTATTAGCTGACCACTCCGTCACACAGATGAGTAATGTGGCTGCAGCTAGCACTGAGTGCACAGGAAAAGGTTAGCTGGGATAAACTGGCTTCTTCTCACGTGTCAAACATGCAGCATGCACTCTTATGGGTGTGTGTGTGTGTGTGTGTGTGTGTGTGTTTGTGTGTGTGTGTGGGATCAGATACTGAAGTTTTGAAGCCGTGGCACTTGAAAAAACAAGGTCACCAGGATGTGAGAATCAGATACCTGTTTCCTGAAATGTGTGCGAAGTCTTTCGCACGCTGAGTGGATTTCACAGATAAGCCTGCGAGTAATCTCACTGTGTCTCGTACTGAGGATTTGATAAACCCCCATACCTCAGTGGTACGCGTCCTCAGTCATGCCGCTGTGAGCCCTAATTGCAATCAGCGCAAGAGTGAGATAATTAATTTCTTGAATAGTTCCCCCGTCTCCTAAAAAACTGATAAGTGCCTGAGGGAGAGTTTTCACTTTGTGGCAAGTCAGCAGTTTCCTTAATCCTGATGATCCAGGACCATTTATTGCTTCCAGACACACAAGCTTTAGCATTAGCATTAGCATTAGCAATAGCATTAGCACTAGCGGAAACCAAGGAATCATCCGAAACGATAAATGTAAACATGCTAATATTTGTATAGTTTTGATTATTTAACAGCTACAGTCGATACCACTGGGGCCTGTGTCGACTGAGCCGGCGGCGCCTGTTGTAAAACAAAAACATTTGTGTTTCAGTGTTTTTAGTGCCGTTCCTGAGCGCTAAAACGCCCTTGGGGGGGGTCAGCTGATTTTTTGTCGCTGCGGTTAAAAGTTCAACTTCAAGAACAGCGCCCAACGCTCATCGATGTCACTTCTCCCCCTCACCGATCAATCCAAATCAAGAAGGGGGCGGGACTCCTGATATCAGCTTTGTCAAAAAAACAATAAACGGAGGAGACTCCAGTTCCCGACTCGTCGATTCAAGGGTACAACTTCCACTGCTGATGTCAGGACACGACTCCTTTACATCGTTGTCATGTTTTGTTGGTGTTATTTTGTTGCTCAAATTAAAGCACATATGAAACAAACAGAGCTGTCTAAAATACAGCAAACGGACATTACAGAGGGGAGCAGGAGGTAACTATCGTAACCTAGCAACAATAATCGCTGGTGAGAAATGCAAACAGCATCGTCTGTGGACACAGGCCCTTAATCCTCTAAAGGGGGGGTACACACACACACACACACATGGTGGATGATGGACACTGAGCGGGACGTCATCGCTGAACAGAACCCCCAACAGGATGAGCAGGACCCCAAGACGAAGCCGAGGGGGTCTCGCTACTTACTTAGGAATCCAAAAATCAGAAACGGTAGCAGCTCTGTAGCCTTCAACGGCGATCTATCAGGGGACAGCAGACTGTTTGCTTCGATCATTGTCCAATCAGGACTCTGCTTGTTGGTCAATGGAGTCTTTTAGAGTGTGGTGTGAAAGAAGAATCCTATGACCTTAAAATATGCAACGATACAAGCTAAGCTAACATTAGCGACGGCATCCTTGACACTCTTCTGTCCCTACGTTATAACATAAAGCTCTTCGGTATACTTTGGGAGTTTGCTATTTACATTTTTGCCAGTTTCGACTTTGCTCCCTAACGCTGCCTTCACATTCTCCTCAGAAATATCGTACTTCCCAGTCGAGCCTTTGAGGGTTGTGATTTGAGTCAACAGCTCACCAGTACAAAAAGCAGCACTCTTCAGTTTGAGCACCTTCAGTACAATGAAGGTAATGTTTACAAGGGGGAAACTGAAATACACAGAGCGGAGAATGAAATATTTAACGGACGCAGACGAAAACACACATTACCTTGCAGTGAAGTTTATGATTTTCATTCTTTCATTTTTATTGTCCGCATATCATTGCGTTATTGAAACGCAATCCCACACTGTACAGTTGTCTTAATATCAGGCAGGCCTAATATTTACATGAAAACCCACCTCATCTATCTGATTTGATTTTCTGTATTTTTCATATCGCCATACAGAAAGAAAAGATATCACATATGTCAGCTTTTTGCAGCATCGTGCAGCCCTTCAGTTTCTATGATGCTTATGAAGGACAGACCAAACAAACATCTGGATAAAGACCCTCATGTGGGAGAGCCCCACTCCACAGAAGACAGCTCTTCTTTTAAAGACGACAGGGCCTCCTTCAAATCTGTGTCCTGTGATTCTGTACTTGCAAAAAAAAACACAACAACCCTTGTAATCCTATTGACAGGGTTTCCTTGGACCTGTCAGCTCATTATCCCGGCCTGCTGCTGCTACTGCTCCTGCTACTGGAGGATAATAACTGAACAACAGGGCCTTGCATGCTCTGCAGTCGACTCATGGTCTCGGCTTGCTGGATCAACATCTGTGGCCAAAAATGACACATCATCCCTCCCTTCTTTGCGGCAGTAAAAAAAAAAAAAAAGTCCCGGTGTGGCTCTCTGCTTCACACGGCAACACGATTGTGTAACGACATTTAGGAGGAGGATGAAAAAAAAACAAAAAGAGGACGGGGGTCGCTGAGGGGGAAAGAGACATGGCACAGACAGACAGACAAGACAGACACAGCATGCGATGCTTTTAGCAGATAAATATGGTTTATAGGCTCTTGAATGGGGGCCGTGTCTCTGCTGGCATGCTGGAGGCTTCATGGGAATTTCACGGCAGCAGAAGACGACAACATCAGAGCAGGGCATGTTAGTGTTGTGTGCTACCAGGGCCCGTGTTGCTATGTTAATAAGCTTCAGGGCCCCGTATGAATGCTCCACGCGATGACATGATATTCCCTTTTTTTTTTCTTTTTTTTTTAAATATATAAATAAACACCACATAACCAGATAATAATTTTAAAAAAACCTACCTGGACTCGTTTTCCATAATCAGCGAGTGCGCCTCTATCGTCGCTCCCACACCGAGTCCGCTGGAGGAAAAAAAAAAACCCAACCGTGTGTTATCAGCTAATTAAAATCTTAATAGACCACCGAGGACAAATACAGCGAGCCCCGTCCAACGCAGAGCCATCCTCCTGTCACCGTCCAACCGGGACGCAGCGCCGCGTCGTCGCGCAGCTGCCGGTGCAGTGTTGTGCCGAATTAAAGGAGAGAAATCTTCCTGTACATATCCTTCAAGATAACCATGACAGCCGCGCTGGAGAAAGCCTGTGATTCAACGGGGACTCGGGAGTTTTTTTTTTTGAAGCGGCTGCATCGATCACAGCCGAGTGGATCTCACGGAATGGATGTTCGTTCGGTGGATTCTGGAGAGCACACCAATCAGGTGTCAGGACGAAATATGACCGACACGTCACGGACCAATCATCTTCTCAGACTGCGGTGTTCCTCCTTGGAAGGACAACCGAGCGAGCCAATCAGTGCGCAGCTTTATTCTGCGGGGAAGGCGGGTCGTGCAGGTGTCACACAGCGGCACCGGCTCTGGTGGATTTAATCCGAACATGGCAACTAACTGATTCATTAAGCGATTAGGATCTTCTTTGTGGTACTTTCAGTGAATCTCTGCTCGTGTTTGTGATGATGCCAGAGCAACCAACGGGATTCATACATGAGAAGACGGTTCAGTGTCTCTATTGTCCACGAATGTGTAATTAAAGATGAATAATAAAAACCTTTTCTCGTCCTGATATTGGCTGAGTGCTGGACAGTAGTGAAGAGCAGTAGTGTAGTGGTGCCTAAAGAGATTTACCCTAAGTGTTTGTATTTAATTGGCCCGTCCAGAAGAGCAGTGGCGATTACAGTATGTTGGCAGAAACAACAATAAGTGTTTCTCATCATTATGCCAGCCAGTGTCCCGACGCTTACTCCTTTTCCTTTTTGTCGCTCCTTCTTCTTCTATCCTCTCCTTTAGACGGATAATTCATCCTCATTTTCCTTCAGTGACTTTGACTGACAAACTTTGGTTTTCAAAACAGTAATGTACGCTACGCTTAGCAGGGAAATGTCGGGTTAGGCCCCAATGAGGAGTTTGCCTACTGTCATTGGAAGATTTGCACATTTTGAGCCACCGCCGTGGTGCAAAGTTTGTCAGCCCTCGAGGGCCCCCCACCTCCCCCCACTGGATTGGGGCCCCAAGCAGTTGCCTGCCTCGGCTGTTGGCAACCAGTGCCAGGATAAACGGCCTTTGTTATAAACAGTGACTTTTAAAACTTGCATATTTAGTTAGTGTGTACTAGTTAATAAAAGACAGAGGGCGGGTCATCTCTTTACCATCCTATAGGGAAAAAATGTCAGCATATATTACTGCATACTGTCAATCATTCAATGATGTGAATCAGAGGGCAAAAGTGCCTATGTTACTAATGTTACTTTTATATAATCAGAAAAACAAAATGAGAAAAGTATCAGAATCAGAATCGTTTTTTATTTGTTGTTAAGCATATATTGCAAAAACATACCGCAAGACATCAGTTAAGGATCTGGCAGAATTTGATTTGGTCATTAGGATTATTTATGAGAAAGTCTTTTACAAGAGTTTCATTGAGCGTGTGTTGACCTTTTGTATCCAGTGTTGGTGGAGGAGCACTGTCCGTACAAACTAACAACAAACTGGACAAGGTTGTTAAACTATAGGCAGCAAGATTCTTACCTGACAGACCTTTACACCCTGAGTTTAGCCAGCAAGATTACAGCAGACCCCCTTTAGTCAGAGTATGAACTCTTGACTTCAGGTTGCAGGTACAGAATGACCGATGAGGACTAAAAGAAGCATCACATCGTACCAAGCAGTATTCAGCGGCTTAATAAGCTCTGATTGTAGGAACTTGGCACTCTGCACCTTATTTAACCTGCTACTGAAATCCCTCATTTAATAATGTGATGCTTTAATGTGTTTTTATGTGCTGTCCTGTATATGTTTTTTATGCTCTCTGTGTAAGGCAAATTCCCCTAGGGGCATTAAAGGTTTCATTCGTTCATTATAGGATGATTGTATATGATGATGGTTTTTTGTTGCTTTAGGAAGACCTTTGGGACTGTTATTATGGCTTTAAATCAAGGCACAATAAAACTCAAAAACAGTCTGTACAGATTGAATGTCATCAAGCCATCTTTTTATTTTATTGCCATCAAGTGGACAAACTGGATACTGCTGCTGGACGAATAAAATAAATCACCTCTCATGAGAATATCACTCCGCACTGCACTGCAGAAACAATAGGAACAATAAAATAATGAATCATTATGTTACTTCATTAATTATTTATCTGCCTGACCTCTTTGACCTGACAAATCAAAGGCTTGGAAACGTGGATGGAATTCCCTCTGTGTACAGGCTGCCGGGTAACTGATGCCTTCACGTGTTCTTTAGAAACGACGTAATTTAGAAAACTACAATAAGGACCAGATTATTTAGCGGTCACACGATAAAAATGTGGAGATAAATAACCCCAAAGCTGCCTCTGAGCCGGTTTACCTGCTAGACATCCCGATACACCCATTGTTCTTTATATCTATAATTGAATAAGATTAAATGTAAATAAATATAGCATATATATATATAACATATGTTAATAATAAAAAATGTAAACAAGTAAATAAGATACAAAACAAGTTAAATTCATTAATACATTTGTAGTGGGATTAATTTGATGTTAGAAATCGAAAATGTTGCCTTTTTCTATGTTCTTTGAATCTCACCGGAACGAAAGCGATAATGTCCGAGTTGTTTCTGAATACATCACGCATGCGTACTCGCTCCGCCGTGAACGTTAACTAGCTCGCTGCTTTCACGCATATTGACATCGGTGCGTCATAAAACATCACTGCAAGGTAATGTGCGTTGCTTTCGTCTTATTCACCTTTATACACAAAGTTCACATGATTTACGATACTGTGTTCTGTTATTTACAATTGGGATTTTTCTTCTAACACTTTGTCGGAGAAGCTCGAGTTTAGACTTTGATATTTGCTGCGTTGGCTAACATGCTAGCCGCGTTAGCATTAGCTACGTTTACGAGTTAGCGAATCACCGGTGTTCAAAGTAACACTGCTTCCACACGTTTTTATGATCACATCTGGATAAAAGGACAGAAAATACGCGTTATACTTTGATAGAGTATATAGTAACTTACCTGAAACGTTGGTTAAACATGATTCGTGACTCCGGGTTAGCTGCTAGATGCTAACTAGCCGGTTTGAATGGAGAGGAGTCCATTGTGTGCGGGGGCCGGTGTTATGTCGAGAAATGTATACCTGCCGAAAAATGCTTGCACCTCGCTAAAGTGTTTAAAAACGGTATACACGTTTATATCTGGGTACAAATCTGTGAAGACAAAGTATCGTAAGTGTATTTATAAACGTAAAGTGTCCTTATTGTTCTGTACACACTGTTTTAATGAGTCTTTTAATGACCTGCACACAGTGTTTCACTCTCAAACGACCGTAAACGAAACTAATTGAGGGCGGATGCAAAAATACGACAGAATAGTATTTTAAAGGTGGGTGCAAAATTCAGCAGTGTTGAAATTGTGTCTGAAATATTTTTGCATTTTCTTGCGAGGTGGATGCATTTCTCTGCAGGGTCACAGTAGTCGACTTTCAAAACCTTCTCTCGAGTCTTTAACGGTCTCGTTTTTCAGTTTTATCTTTGAAAAGTGTTCACACAGAGCTTTAGGTTAGCTGTATTCTCCTGAAATGTGTTTATTCTGAAGCTGTGCCCCCCCCCTCCCCCCCCCCAGATTCAGCCAAACTATCATTGGGCCTTGATGTTAATTCAGTTGATAGTATCGTTCCCTCATTAGGACTTTAAGTGTATTGTTAAAGTTGTGACACACAGACCCTCTGATGTTCTTCCGTCTTCCAACACAGATGACTGAGACAGACGTTGATACTGAACTGCTCGACTATGAGGAAGACGAAGAGCCTCAGGTAGCCCCCGAGAGCGGGACCTCAACAAACAAGAAGGAGGTGAAGGGGTCCTACGTATCCATCCACAGCTCGGGCTTCAGAGACTTCCTCCTCAAACCTGAGCTGCTTCGTGCCATCGTAGACTGTGGTTTTGAGCATCCCTCAGAAGGTGAGTAGCCATTTTGGCTTGTCCTACACCTCCTTACAACTCGATCTATATCTAATTATACCCCGACTAACAGGCTGTTTAAATATTTGCTCACTAATTATTGTCACAATTTATTTCCAGTCCAACACGAGTGTATTCCCCAAGCTATCCTGGGCATGGACATCCTGTGTCAGGCCAAGTCTGGTATGGGAAAGACGGCAGTGTTTGTGCTGGCCACCCTGCAGCAGATAGAACCTGTGGATGGCCAGGTAAGTTGGTTACACTTTAAGTTTGTCTTTCATGTTGTAGAGACTAAATGTTGGTGTATTGACACATGCACAAAACTCTTGAGATTTTGGGGTGAGCTGCAGGTCATTTTCAGTTAAATTCACCGCAAGCGAATGATCGGGGATGATGGCACTTATATTGCATGCCCAGTGAAATCGTCAGGCATGTCATGAAGCTGCTTTAAGATATGTTTATTGTCACTGTACAAGTACAACGACATATTGTTTGAGCAAGCCTGTAGATGCCTAATATCAGAAATATACAAATACTAAAACCAAATATTCAAATAAGAAATACAATAAAATACTAAGACTAATACTTTGTACTGTTTTCTGCGTGCCCGTGTGTTCCTTTCCACTTGTTAAAACTGTGGATACATCCAGTTACACCTAGTGTTGATATAACATCAAAAGAGTGATAATCAGCCTTACTGGGATTTTGGCCGTGAGAAAGAAATTCATACAAGCCTTCTCAGGTTTCAAACTCACTGCACACATCAAATTTTATTTAGAAAAAGGTGTGTAAATTAAAAATACTGACAATGTGTGAGAGGGAGGATTGACCTGATTACCTAGTTAAACAGGTTTTAGCAACAATGTCATTCACCGCCTTTCAATTGTGTGGGTAAAACTCTGACGTGTGATTATTCCTCTGGACAATATCCTGCTGTGCTCTCACATCAGCTCAGTCGGACTTGTTGCAGAAAAAAAAAATGGGGGTCTGGCAGTGGAAATTCCAAGTGAAGTCAGAGTGAAAAATTCCACTTTTTGCCTTCACACATGCATCTCCTCCTGGAAATATCAGGAGTTTTTCATCAGTTTTCTGCACATAACTGTGATTTATAGGGGCAGTGAAACCGTTGGGTTGGATTCACAGAAGAACACCATGTTTCACAAAAGGACCACGTATTTAATGACGTCTTCATTCCTTGTGCGCCAGGTGTCCGTGCTTGTCATGTGCCACACGCGAGAGTTGGCCTTCCAGATCAGCAAAGAGTACGAGCGCTTCTCCAAGTACATGCCCACGGTCAAGGTGTCCGTGTTCTTCGGCGGCATGACCATCAAAAAGGACGAGGAAGTCCTGAAGAAGAACTGTCCTCACATCGTCGTGGGGACCCCCGGGCGCACCCTGGCCCTCATCCGCAACAAGAGCCTCAACGTGAAGAACATCAAACACTTTGTGCTCGACGAGTGCGATAAGGTGTTGGAGCAGCTGGGTGAGAAACACAAATACTAATGTTTGAAAGTAAAAAGTAGTTTTGGTGAAGAG
Source organism: Labrus mixtus (assembly GCF_963584025.1). Lineage (NCBI taxonomy): Eukaryota > Metazoa > Chordata > Actinopteri > Labriformes > Labridae > Labrus > Labrus mixtus. Next base: position 32,873,935 of record NC_083613.1, on the reverse strand, counting down.
TTGATGTGAGAGGTTTTCCTTTGACTCAGCTTCTGTGCCCTGAAAGAAGAGTAAACGTATTTATCTAAAACGTACTGTATTTTATTCTAAATGTGTTATTTTTTTTCATGGCAGACATGAGGGGTGACGTCCAGGAAATATTCAAGGTGACGCCCCACGACAAGCAGGTGATGATGTTCAGCGCCACGCTAAGCAAGGACATCCGACCCGTCTGCCGCAAATTCATGCAGGATGTGAGTTTTTTTTAAATGTTTTTTTTGGGGGGGGGGCTTTTTGTGCATTTATTGGAGAGATAGGTCAGTGGATAGAGTTGGAAATCAGGGAGAGAGAGAGAGTGGGGAATGACATGCAGGAAAGGAGCCACAGGTTGGATTAAAACCTGGGCCGCCCGCTCGGAGGACTACAGCCTCCATACACGGAGCGCGCGTATTAACCACTGCGCTACCAGCGACCCAAGTCATCGTGTCTTCCACCCATTTTCCATGTGTCAACTTGTAGGCACAGTATATTTATGGATTGGAGGAGTGTGCTAGAAACTTCTGTTAACAATGCAAAAGAAAGGATCATGAGTCAATCAGTGTCTTTGTTTAGTTTAATTCTTCTTGTAAGTAGAAGGAACAAAGTTTCAGAGTGTCAATACAGTGTGAAGGAAAAGCTCCAAGTAATCCCAATATGCTTGTGTTTATATACACATGCTTCACAGAAAAACCTTCATGACTATGTAAGGATTGCAGATACAGGCGCAGTCAAATATCAAATACATTTCAACACGTCGCACAACAACAATGTCAAGGAAACTTCAAGTCTGGGTATCTTTGATATTTAGCTATTTGTAAGAAACCTTCATCCTCGGGTAAAGACAAAACAAGAATATTACGTATTAAATTATTGGAGCATTTCTCAAGCAAGCTGTAAGTAAAATGTGTCCTCGACAGTAAACAGAATTTTTCCATTACAGGAGGGAGGTCTCCTGCCTTTTTTGACCCTCGTCTCTCACGTCCCAGATGCATGTTAGAATGAAAATGTCACTTCACTAGCGGGCCGTAGATGAGCAGCTCCCCATAGCTATGTTTTTTTAGTGGCTGTATTTGATTATAGTAACTTAATTAATGATCGCATCATTTTTTTGACCAGTGATCATCAGTTGAAGTCGCTCATGCCGTGCTTGTTCAGAAGTCCCTCTCAGCTTTGCCCACTTGTTGCTGTCAGTGTAATAAGTGGCCATATCAGAGGGGCAGAGTGACCCTCCTTGGCGGGTTAGTCTGGGTCAGGACGTTCAGTCCTCCTGACACCGCTCCAGTCCAGGAGAACAGCCTCAGAGCGCCACCATGCACAGATAATCTGTGGGTCATTATGGTGCTCAGACGAGCGAAAACCTGGAGTTTTTTTTTTTTTGCAGCTTTCTGAATATCTGACTAATGTTTGGCTCCTCTCTCTCTCGTCCTGTGTAGCCAATGGAAGTGTTCGTGGACGACGAGACCAAGCTGACCCTCCACGGCCTGCAGCAGTATTACTGCAAGTTGAAGGACAACGAGAAGAACCGAAAGCTCTTTGACCTGCTCGACGTTCTGGAGTTCAACCAGGTAAAGCTCGGAGATATTCGATCTGAAGCAGTTCTGAACATTTTAATATAAAAAAATAAAGACCCTAGAGGGGGACAGCAAGTCTGCATCTCTATGACATTGCCAGCAAAACAAACGATTTCTTTGTCTTTGTTCAGGTGGTGATCTTTGTGAAGTCTGTGCAGCGCTGCGTGGCTCTGTCCCAGCTGCTGGTGGAGCAGAACTTCCCCGCCATCGCCATCCACAGGGGAATGGCACAGGAGGAGCGGTATGTGCTGCAGCTTTGTAACCATGTTGATTTAAATCTGTTCTGATTTGAAAGCTTCCTGCTTTTTCATCCTGTCAATTACACGCCTGCTAACAAGATTTATGTGGGTCTGACTTCTCGGTAGAGGTCTGCAGTAAATGCTCTTAAGTCTTCCTGACCCGGTATGTTCTCTCACCGATCCCTTCCTCCAGGTTATCGCGCTATCAGCAGTTTAAAGACTTTCAGCGGCGGATCCTGGTTGCTACAAACCTGTTTGGCCGAGGCATGGACATCGAGCGAGTCAACATTGTGTTCAACTACGACATGCCTGAGGATTCAGACACGTACCTTCACAGGGTCAGTTCAGCTCTGATGTCATTTAATGCGTTTTAAAAACAGGAGGTTGTAACCTGTACCGAGCAAACCCTGACACCTCTGATGAACTTTATAAATGATGTTTGTGATAAGGTGCAGGAACCTGGTCTTCCATTCGGCTTGTGTTTGATATATATAATTACATCATGGTGCAGTTAACGGTGATAGTAAAGGGAGGAATTGTACTCAACACTTGATTGCATTTGAATATCAGCTGATTTTTAAATGAATGAGCCCCTTACTCCTTCCTCTGATCCTCAGGTTGCCCGTGCCGGCAGGTTCGGGACCAAAGGCTTGGCCGTTACTTTTGTGTCCGACGAGACCGACGCCAAGACCCTGAACGATGTCCAAGACCGCTTTGAGGTGAACGTAGCAGAGCTCCCCGATGAGATCGATATCTCCTCCTACAGTAAGTTTTCTCTCTCTCTCTCTCCTTCCCCCTAAAGTGACCTTGTTACCGAAAAAAACATCCCATCATTCTTCGATTTCTAGTATTGAAACTCTCCGTCTCTTTGCAGTTGAACAGGCCAGATGAGTCTGAAGTCTCTCCAGTGAAGAAGATCGTGTGTGTGACCCTCGGTGTTGCTGCATCTCAGTGGGGAAAAAAAAAAAAAAAAAACGAAACCTCAACATTTATTTTAAAGCCCCCCTCCCTCCTCCTTCCATCCATTTATGTTGACAATTTGAAAAATCATAAAATGTGTTTTTTATTTGATCTCAACTTTGCAGGTTGCCTGTTTTAGTGCTCTCCTTGTTAAAATCATGGATGTAATGTTTCGGTTGAAGAAATAAAACTTTTTATACCTTATTCAAATGTTCTGGGCGTCATTACTCAGCGGTAAATCAGTGGTTCTCAAACCACCATCATGACCAACATTGAAATACAGCAGCGTACATCTACTGTTTCCACAGGTGGCCATTTTATTCTTGATATGCATATTATTTATTCTTATTCGTGTGTTGCTACGGGTTACCAAAGAGTCACTGGCACTGCTAACATCGTCACCTTCACCTGTGCTGGGTTCACCGTCGTCGACTTCAGCTCCTGCTGTGCTGCTCGACGTATCCACATATGCAAAAAAAATGTTAACCGTCATATTTGCTTCCTCCGCTCGCCATCACAGCTTTGCTCATCAACCATTTGATATGTACATTTTTGCTTAAAAGATAAAACATCAGAGACTCATACCACAGTTTGAAAATGAATGTTTTAAACAGTTGAACATAATCATCAAACACAAACAGAGCCACCTTTGACTGTAGTTTATTATCCTCACCAGCAGAGGGCGCTGCCGTCTTAGTAAGAAGACATACCTACAGTTGGCTGCTCCCTGTAACCGGGCTGCCAACTTTGAACTAATGTGTCAAAATAAAACCTCATGAAACCGGAGCTCAGCAGCAGCCGCTTTTATAACACGTATGGACCCACGGAAACATCTGACAGCTTCACTGGTTTGTCCAATAAAGAAATACACGTATATATTGTTTGACCAACAGGTTTTGCGTAAGACATTTTTTTAGCTGCATTAAAAGCAGAAAAGGTCAAAAAGCTGCAGCAGCACTTATGCAAGGTATGAAGAGCAACCTTTTTACTAGACGGTTTAATAAAGTTGATCTTCAAACTGCAAATGTTGCTGGAGCTTTTTGACCTCTGCAATCCATTCACCCTCCCTGCACCCCGGTAGTTTGGTGAAGTTGTAGGAAACCCTTCTCTGCTTCTTAAAGTCAGAAAACAAAACTGTTAGGGGCTGTGTTTGTTTTCTTTCTCTCTCCCTCTACTTTGCTCTCCACATGCTCCTCCTCCTCCTCCGTCTGTTTGCAGCTGATAAGCAATCAAGGCCTGAGCAATAAAAGTTGGAGCGAGGAGACATCAGGTGTTCGACCAGTGATCGTGGTGCGGAAGCGAGAGCTACAAAATTTAGTCTGCGTGTTCATAACAGGCTCATTTTTATACATTTTGAATAAAAATGTGCCCTCTTGTCCACATATAGGGCTTTCACACTTGCAGAAAACTCCTGATATTTGCAGGAGGAGCTGTATGTGTGAAGGTTTTATTTATCGTCAAGTCTCACATCAGGACCCCCCCCCCCCCCCCGTCGCGCCCCCTCCTGTCTGACAGGGGAAGTGAACAGCTAGGTCAGGAGAATATCCCAAAATTATCTCTATATTTTCAGGAATGCATATGTGAAAACGGCTATATTGATTTAAACCTGGAGGATGAGGATGGTCAGTCGCTCTTTTTCTTGTCGCAATGCACTCTGGGATATGAAGTCTTCCACCAAAACATACTATAGGCATGGTGCAGATGTTGCTGCAGGAGAGGTGACCGTTGTGTTCTTGCTTTCACAAAGTTTCAGTGCTAAAACAAAGTGCGTCGTTGCTCTCGTCGTGTCTCTCCTCTCAGGCTGATCTGAGAGTCTCTGAACGAAAAAATAATCCTCCACACCCGGACCGGTAATCAGCCCGGAGAGAAGGAAGTCGAGGGATGCTTCAGGGCTCTAATTTGGGCCCCTTGTCTGTTTGAACAGGAGCAGGCAAGTGTACAATCCACTCCGGTCACACAATAATAAAACGATATGGTTGCCTTTATGAGCGTGAATAAACAGAGGCGGCTCTTCCTGCCTGATGTCTGGCGCTCAGGTGCGTCTGTGTGGTTTCAGTTCACTTGGTGCCAGATGTGAAAAAATGGCCCTCGTCTTGAAGCGTCTGCCTTCGTCATGAAAGTCGACCTCATCCCGTTTTAAAATTAAAAAAACAAAACTCCTCCTCCAGTTCTAGTCGATGAACTTGTGCGTGTCCCCGTACATCCAGTGCTGCGGGGGGAGGGCCACTTCGTTTAAGTGGCCGCAGTCATCGCTGCACTTACACGACTGGATGAACATCGCCGACCTCTGGAAGCGCTCGCCTTCCGGGCAGACAAAGGTCACAGGTACGGTTCGTGTGCGGCGCGGCGAGCAGCATCGTCCGTCCGTGCACACGCCGCAGTAGTTCGGCCGGTACAGACGGACGCTCAAACACTCTCCGTAGGACAGGCGGACGGGCTCGGGGGCCTTCTGGGCAGGAGAGCACTTCCTCCCTCTCTGTGATTGGAGGATAAAGGGTTTTAGGGTTAAAGTCGGGCTAGGAACGAGTAATGTAATGAGACGTTTCAGTACAATTTAAAAATCGATAAAAAAATTGGACAATTTAAATCTTTGAGAAAAAACACTATATTGTGATTCTTTATTTTAACCACTAGAGGGCCCCATCTCCTTGTTCGATGTCAACAACATGCAAATTTGGAAGAGACTGATGAATCCTGATGGCGTTAATTTAAACGTCCTTAATGTTGGGTAAGATCAATTTTTCCTAAAGTTAAAAGTTAGTTTGTTATCACCTCTGCAGTCTGTAACGCCACAGTTGTGTGATTGGTCGAAAGTCGGTGACATGTTCGCTGAATAATGATCAGCCCAAATGATCGGTAAATGAAGGAGGCGGGACATGACACCTGTCAATCATTTACACTGAGTGGAGGAGGATGCCACAGAGCGAAACGGGCCCGTTCTGCGCTGATACAGCAGTTTTTTTTTTAAGCAACCAGAGCCGTTTAAAAAATACGTCATAGAGCGGTCCACTTCCTTGTTTGAGCACATCTCCCCCACATCGTTCTGGAGTACTCTTCAGGCGGACTCGAGTATGGCACGTTTGTGTTCACGCTGATCAAATGAACCGGACTTTGGGGTCATGTGTACTTGGAACCTGGCCGGGGTCCCTAGTGTGAAACCACTCTAAGAAAGGGAGGGGTAGCCCTGCCCGCCTTTTTATACCAGCCCTCCCTGGTGATACGTATCATACTGTGAGTTCAGTTCCTAGTAATGAGCGCTGTTCCTGATTTATTTCAGGAGCAAATTTCTCCCCCCCTCCCAAAAAAAAAATCCATTTGAACATTTTCATTTTGAATAAACAGGAAGTCAAATCTAATAGGCTCTGGATTTTTTTCCCCCTTTCCTTTTACTTAAGCAGCTTTGCATTCAAACTCATTCATTTCACATAAAGGAGGAATGCACTTCAGCTTGTTGGGCCAAAACAAGGATTTAAAGAGGGGGATTATTTTTAGATTTAGGAGATTAATTTCAAGATTAAGCTTTTATTTAACATTTGAGCGCCATCTCCGGTTAAACACCTATGATTGGCCTTGGCACCAGACGTTTAAAACTCAGTGAAGCAGGAAAGAAAAAGAAAAGACCTCCAAGTGTGTGTCCACCATGGAGGATTAATATAGACACACACACACACACACACACACACACACACACACTCGGAGTACCTAACGGGGCCTAGCTTTGGACAGTTGCTTGGCAGGAATGCCGGGGGTGGGGGACTATATTTAAAAAGGCGCCTGCCTGCCACCAAAACACGGCTGTGTAAATCAGAGCTGCCCAGTTCCCTCTGGATGTGAAGCTTCCTTAAAGTACCGCTAACATAATCTCTGTTCTAAAGCTCAGGATAAAGATTGGCTTTAGCTTTAAGAGCATATTTACTGAGAGCAAGACCATCTAATTTATCATTCCATGTAGCACAGATGTGACATGTTCAGCTTTTGGGTTTAAAGGAATAAAGTGCAACATTTACACATAAATAAATCATAAAGTCTCTCCTGTGTAAATGTGTCTCTGAGTCATGACTGTCTACAATGAGGGAGAAGCTCGAGTCCCGCTGGCTGTGTTGTTGTCAGAGCCGTGTTTACTTGGACGGGACGGCCGGCTCCTCCCCTTGTGTATAAAAGCTGTTTTAGTCAATGACTAGAGAGAAGAAGAAGATACTCACTGATTATTTGGATGTTTGTAAGAGTTTTTAGATCACGCTCATTCTGTGTGAATTGCAATGTGAAGCTACGAGCTAACTGAAGCGCTAACATTAGCATGCTAACACAACAATGCAGGAAACAGGTGATTGCAGCTCGAGCAAATGACAAATTTGTCCTGAGTAAACGCGAGTGGAGAGGGGTTGGATGTTTGTCTCTGGAGGAGAGCGGAGGCTTCAGGATGGAGGTGTGGCCAAACAGCATTTTTTTTTTAATTTCATGCTGGCGCTCAACAGCGACATCTACTGGATCAAAAAGTCGCACATTCCTCCTTTGAAGAGGGAAACAGAATTCTAGTGAAAATCAATCGATATAGATAACTGTACTAATACCACGGCAACAAAATTATAAGTCATCAGCACCCATTCGTGGGTCATTTCTTCTTTTATATACCAAAGAAATGCAGGTAAACTCCTGCACAATGTCTAAATTGCACAAATATCTTTCTATCTCGTTTTCAGTACCGACACGTTGCCAATGTTTTTGTGCAATCCAGACATTGATCTCTCTTTTCAATTGCAGCAGATGTTGTTTACAGATAAGACCGATGTTTTCTTAAAGCTTTGCTATTTGTCAGATCTTGTGATCGTTAAAATAAACGGGGTATCGCTATTAAACACACGGCATCAAAAAGTATCAAAGCATCGAACATTGTGACAGCCTCAGTAATTACGAAGATAAATCAGAGGTGAAATAAGGTCAGAGTGGTAAGTGTTATCACAAGGTGTTTAACTTGTGGTGATAAGGAGTTATCTTGGCAGTAAGTTATGTTGATATTCGACCTCTGCTCTCTGTCTGCTCCACATAAAGTCATGTCTCCCTCACCTTGGCTGGGACAGAGAGGCCGTCACAGGGCCGTACGGTGCAGATTCTGGTCTCTCTCTCCAGCTTGCACTGGGGGTTCTTGTTGGTGATTCTGGAGGACACGCCCAGCCCACAGCTGCGGGAGCACTGGGACCAGTCGGTGGTCTGGACTTGACACTTCTTCTCTTTCAGATGGTTCCACACTGAGGAGAATCAGAAACATTGTAAAGACAGGGACTTATTCATGCCATCCCCTCTGGATCGTATGACACAACCAGTACCATGTTTTTTTTTGGCTTTGCCTTTATTTGTTAGTTCAGCCAATGAAAGACCAGAAATGCAGGTATGAGAGGGTGAGGATAACATGCACCAACCAGTAAGCAGTGCATCGAGGACTAAGGGACGCACTCACACCAGACAATCCGTACCGCCCGAGCACGCTTCACCCTGAAAGTTCAGTTTGATTGACCAGTGTGAGTGCTCCGTTCAGACGTTACACTTCCTTGGCCATGGCATGGTTGGAAGTGGTGTACAGTTCATGCACGAGCACAAGCACGGGTAGACAACGTGGACGGCCTTCATTATGGAGAAACCCCAGAGTCTCCATTCTGTCTGTATCTGACTAACATGACTCAAAATAAGCCTCAATGTCAGCAAAGTAGCTGTCATGCTCTTTTTGTTGTTCTCCGATGTTCAGACTCGACCGCCCGCCCCTTGTTAATTTTTTTATTTTTTGAGTCCGCCTGTCTCGCTTCATGATCCTGTAAAAGACATGCATGTGTTGTATTACGACATTTTGTACAAGAGGTAACCGTGCTCAGGCCCGGTTAGTCCTGGAGCAGTGTGAGTGCAGGCTGGCGGGGGAATGGGGAGGGGGGGGGACAATCGTGCGCCCGCTCTACCAACATAGCAGTCCAGTTTAACTTTCCTCTTAATGTATGATCAATGTTGTATTGGCTGCAGGGACAATCACAAACCAAAGGTTTTGGGTCACTGAATGAGACGATATAACTTGATTTTTGTGTGTTGTGAAATACAGGAGTGATTTAAGAAGACTGCTTCCTCCTTCATCTTATTGCGGCCAGTAAACTCAGCACTAACTTATGAACAACAACATCAGACGTGCTGTAATAAAAACTCACCTGGCAGGTGTTTGTAGCCGCGTTCTCTCTCCCAGCCGTCAGACTTGAGGTCTGTGAGCTCATTGGTCAGCTTGTTTTGAGGCCGCTGCAGGGCAGGGTGCTGCTGAGGTCCGGGCAGGTGTTGTCGTGGTGGAGGCACCTGTGTGATAAGAGGATAAGATAAGATGATACAGTGATGTTTGGGATTCGAGTGAGAGGGCGCCCTGATTATTAAGGGGGTCACTTTGCTCCTCTGTGCCTGCAGGAGACTTTGTCATTGATTTAGAGCACTCGTTGGACACACCATGTTGTTTATACAGCAGTTATAATGTTTAACTTTAAGAACTTTAAACGTAGAAACAGCTCTCACTGTATTTGTGTTTATTACTTAATTCACATGCCTTAAAGGAGCAATATGTAACTCTGACCCCTAGTGTTTAAAATAGGTACTGCAGTCTAAATTCAAAACATTGTAGAGAGCTGTCTCCCCCCGCCCCCAGTCACAATCACACACTGATGGCAGAGGATTCTACATAAAGTGACCATTCAAACGTACAAAACATCTTTAGTCATTCCAAAATAGAACAACACACCTTATGTGTAGGCGGGAGCCTCCAGGTGCCCTTGTTGCAGTCCACACTGAAGCAGCACTGCCCGGGTATCCTGACCAGGCGCGGGTAGGGGCAGGACGGAGAGGCCGGAGGCAGCTTGTTGTCACACAGAGGAGCACAGCCGACAGCGCCGTCGATGCAGGTACACTGGTGTTTACAGCCGGCGCGGAAACTCTCACCGTTTTGGTAGATCCTGCCGCTGTACTCACATGTGCGTCCCTCTGATCTTGCTAAAAAAAAATTAAAAATGTACTCAGCTCACACAAAATATGACAAACTTAATTTGCTTGGTCGTGTTGACATGCCCTGTACAACATGAGGAAGACCTGACCCTACCTGTCAGAGCATGAAACACAACTCTTGGTTCAGACTCTTTTAACGTCACACATTCTGCTGCTGCTACTTCTTACTGACGCGTCCCCGAGCATGCACGTTCAAAGCCCTGCAGAACGCTGCAGCTCGATGGCATCCCGCCACTGCTCATAGCCCGCCACTGCTCATAGCCCGCCACTGCTCATAGCCCGCCACTGGCTCCCAGTTGTTATTCCCATCTAATTCAAAACCCGGCTGCTCGCTTATTAAACAGCTACCTGCACTTCCCTTATCTGACGGGAAGTGAAGATTCTTTCGACCAATCAAAGGACTGCAGTGTGTCTAGCTCCGCCCTTTAGTGTCGGATGGGTACATTTGGCACCCGAACAGAAGGGTAGCAAAAAAGTAGGAAGGTACAGATCAGTTATTTTGGTACCTCTTCCATCTTTTGACTTTGGAAACGCCAATAAATGTGTGACATAAAGTGTCAGACTCCTCGTCTTTTATATCCTAAGCCCAGAAGAGAGGAAGCTATTCATAGTTTGTGGGTGCAGCACTGGCACGGTGCACATAGGGAGGGTATTTTTATCTGTGAAACCCCCCCCCCCCCCTGTTGCTGTCATACAACATCTACTACTCTATTAAAAATACCCTCCTTTCTTGTTCCATGATGTGCGAGGGTTACATGTTGCTATAAACTGAGTTGACCTCAAGGTAAGGAGAGTCGATCCACATCCACCTCCTACAAGTATTTTTGTTCTTTGTTGAGTTTAGCGCAAATCTAAACACATTCAGGTGACTTTGAAAAAAAGTGCATCCGTCTTTTTTTCTAAATGAAATTCCTTCCACTCATGACACACATTGTTCCCTTTCCTCTCTCTCTCACCTCGACAGACGCCCCAGGCCATCGTCACATCGTTGCCGTAGTTACACTCCAGCCCTTTGTGGTGGTCGCAGGGCCTCGTGGGGCTGCAGTCCTGGTTCAGCTGAGCGGCGCACACCTTGCAGCAGCCGCACCGGTCCGGCACTGCGCTCACTCCTGGAGGGCAAATCAGGGGCTTGGCGGGGCAGTCGCACACAGCGGGGCAGCTAGCGGTCACCTTGAGCAAGAACGCAGTTGTTAAGAGTCATAGGATGAGTTTCTAGTCTTCTGAGAACACTTTTACACCTACACATTCACACCCAGCTTTGTGACCATCAGGAGTAACTAATCCCATTCATACCCATTTATACGCCACCGACAAAGCAGCGAGAGCAACTCTGGGTTAAGAGTCTTGCCCAAGGACACATCCGACATGTTGCTGCAGGAGCTGGGGATTGAACCCCTGATCTTCCAGTTGAGAGACGTCTGACTCCACCACTGAGCCACACTTGTAAATGTTATCATTAGGACATTCCCAGGGTCTTCTATTTTCATCTCTAGTCTCTGTTATTTGTCTCTGGGACCTCCGCCCCCCCAACCCCAAAACAAGGGAAGGAAATGGAATTGATCCTTTTCTGGTCTCCTAAATAAGATAGAGATGATTTCCAAAACGCCAAACAATTTGAAAGCGTTGAACATTTCTTACACATAAAGTCATCATCAGGAGTGTTCAGGTGGCTATAAAGTAGTCCCAGATATTCTTAAAGCATCAGAATATGAGGAAAAGTTTTCTCTATTAATCTCTGATTCAGTATTATCTCTTAAGCTCTCCCTAGTCCTCCCTCAGTGTGTCTAGACAGAGTCACAGTCTGCACCCAGCCTCCTGCTTTGAGTCATCTCCAGGCGCTAGAGCCAACTTGTTTCAGTTTGTAGTATCAACAAAACACTGTGCTTAAAAGAAGGAGACATGAGAAGACATGCTTATGTTGCCAGGAAGGACAGCCACACACTCATTATTAAATACTGGAATTAGAAGCCCACTTCAATCAAGTGTGCAAAAACTTGGCTTTATATCCCATGTTTGGATGTTAATGACCGGAAGTCAAAGGACAAATCTGATATTTGATTTATGTAGGAGTCTTTAAAGATGACAAATAAAATCTCTTTTAAAAAAAAAAGGTTCATTTGTTTACACCTGGGGATGTTTATGCTAAGCAGAGGAAGATGAATCACGTTATATTATTACCATGAAAGATAAGACTTTTAACTACTCTTCATCTTGAAAATGATATTCTGCACCCCGACCACATCTAAAGTAGCGTCTGCCGGTCTTACCTGTGAGGTGACGGCTGTTGTCAGTAAAGTCAGGTAGATCAGAAACGCCATGATAAGCCAATAAACAGGTGAATAAAAAAAAAAAAAAAAAAAGATAAAAAGTATCTCCACTGAAGAATTGGCAGTCTTTGTCGTAGTTCCACAGCAGCCTTGAGTTTCTTTTCGGACCGGAGTCCTTGTCTTTCTATCGAGATGAGTGTTTAATCTCATATTTATAACTTCAGCTGAGACTTCGTGAGGCCCCGCCCCCATCATACTCCCAACCAATCAGCGCGCCAGCAAAAAAAAAAAACCCAACAACAACACCCCAGAGACATTCCAAATGGGCGTGGTTTCATCGCAGTGACTCTTTTGCCCGGTCTGCGGTGGGCGTGGTTTTGGAAATGAATGCAGCCATTCATAAAAAAAATCTAAGGGCCGCTGTGTATTTATTTTATGTGTTAAAAATTAAAATGTAACAGCCGCTTTCATGTCACACTTAGGCACATTCCTGCTTTAGAGGCAGGCGGTGTCGGTGCTCTGCCAACACTGTGTAAATATACTCAGCTGGGCCGGGCAGCATGGTTACATTAATAAGGCCTCCACCTCTGAAGGAAAAATAACATATAAGGGGCAGGGAGGGGGGGGGGAGGGGGGGGATGTCCTCTGTTTTTCCAGACTAATGTAGGTACCAGGGCAGAAAATGAAAGTGGAGTGTATAAAGCAAATAGAAAGATAATAGACATTTTCAGAGGGAGTTAACGCACCCATTTTGTTCAGTGCTTATCTATGTTTGCTCTTCTTTATAGAGATACACTTTGTTGTTTGTTTTCCTCTCTGTTTGCTTCATGTGGGCGGACTTTCTCGGCCTATTATATTTTTACCACAGGGTGCTGACATGGGGATGATGAGGATACGATCGGTTGGAAAGAATGAGAAAGAGAGATTATTGTTTTAAGGTCAGCTCATATAAAGGTTGGTCTCCCCCTCCTCCTCCTCCTCCTCCTCCTCCTCCTCCTCCTCCTCTGCTGTCTTCCTTTTAAACCACACGTTTTCAGCCACACCTGCCCCGACACAGAGGCCTTGTTTGGTGGAAGAAATGTGATAGGCATAGGTTTTAAAGTAAGATTCCTGCTATTTAGGTAAATCTATACATGGTCTTTAAAAGCCAGACATCACGCATGGGTTCTAGCAGCTGGTTTTTAAAGCCCTACTGGAAAATATCTCACTGGTGTAGCCTATTAGAGAAAACAAAGCAAGGTTTTCAAAAATGTTTGATACTTTCTGATGCCACGTGTTTTGAAAGAGTAAAATATTTTTTATTTTAATTAGTACTAAAACTGAAAAAACGACTGAACTTGAGTCATATTTTTAACCAATAGCTGTCGTGGACGGAGAGAGAGAGAGAGAGAGAGAGAGAGAGAGAGAGCAGTCTTAAATGCACATATTGGCAATGTTTCAGTACCAAACATTACAAAACAATTTTAGGAGTTTGCCTGCAAATTCAGGTAATAAAACCAAGAAGTTACCCAATATTGATCATCTCAGATTTGTATTTTTGTTGCCACGGTATCTGTTATATGGACAGATTTCCAAAGAACTAGGTTATGTTTTTAAACAGACTCATCTGTTTCAAAAAATAATCCTGTCCACACACGTTAAATTCTCTAAAGCATCTTCGTCCCCATGAGAACGCAAAACGCACTGTTACGGCTGTCATGAGCATGCAAGGTCAAAAACGACGTCCTTGACAGGCTAAAATGTTCTCGCCATTCCCCTGCAATGACCATTTCATTTCACAAAGTTGTCCATTCAGGCGCCTCTGCCCGTCAACATAGCGCGAGCACTAGTTTGGTTACGTCTGCTATCGCACTAATCTCATGGAAACGAAAGTGACAACGATGTCAAACGGAGGAGAAACCAACGCACAATGTGATATTACAAGCCAAAACCTCTGTTTTACCAGTCTACACAGAAACACCTTAAAAAAGAGTTTCTGAAAATGTTCACCCTGGAAGGAGTTTTCCAAAAGGTGTGGATTCAGTGACCTTAAAGGCTGTTCGTGTATGAAAGGCGGAAGAGGAAAAACCTCCTCGCTCATCAGGAGTTTTTGACTGCACCTGTGATGCTCTCCCTCAGCTGATGGCTGATGACGATCAGCTGGGCTGGGGGGTGATATAGAGAGGTTGAAGTTTCCCTGCTCAGTCGGTTGTGTGTCTCCTGAGAGTGAACACCATCAGTTGGCTTTCTGTAATTTCCGTTTGAGTGAAAATCCAAGTTGAGTGTTCGTTTGAAATGATGTTTGTCTTTTGGTCACTTTCTAGCCCATCCCATTCCCTCTCTGTCCAGTGACTCCCACTTCTCTTTGAGGTACTGGGTCTGGGTTTCTGGTACAACTTTAGATTGGTTTAAATCTAATTTGTCAAATAGAAGCTTCTGTGTGTATGTTAATAACGTTGTCTCTGCTTTCACTGGTGTGCCTCAGGGGTCGATCTTAGGGCCCATTTTATTGCCCAAGCGTTAGTCATACATTTACATTTCATAAGGGGCATGGTTGAGTTGACTGACAGGTGACATGTTGTAGCTGTTTATCAGGAGGCTTAAGGCCCGCCTCAGCTCCACCTCTTTACCTGCTTCTTGATGGTTTAAAATTAAGTTAGGTTGAGATAGTGTAGCTGTCGCAGAAAATTATATTTCTTTGAACAGGATTTTGTTGTAATTACAGAGAAAATGTTTTATTTTGAAATGTGTTCAGATTCTATGCTCTGTTACTGACACCTACTGGTCTAATTGTGTATTGTGCTGAGTGTTCAGCATGCGGTGTTCACATGTTTAATTGAAGCAATAAAACGTGCTGCCAGAAGCTAGTACCAACGGTAGGATACAGATGAAGGAGACGCCTCTATGAAGAACATTAAAAGACTGCAAAGCCTAAACATTTCTGGTTAGAAGGCGCACACGTTTTCCACCCACTTTGTGCACAACAAAATCCTGTTCAAAGAAATATAATTTTCTGCGACAGCTACAGATAGCAATTAAAATATGGTGACCACCACCTTTGGGCTTCAAACTGTCTCTTCAGATCCCATTGGGTGAAGTCACTGATACTACATCCATGTTTTACACAGTCTGTGGTGCCAGCTGATGCGTTTCAGTGTGAGCGCACAATTGCATGGCACATGGCACATTGTCGAGTCTCATCAATGTTTTAAAGCAGTTGCTACAAAATGAACACACCTCACAAGAGAGACACAGATGGACATATGAGTTACAGACACAGTAAACATCCCCAGCTGTTCACCTTTCCTGTTTGTCCCCAGACTAAATCTTCACCAGCCTCTAGCAGGTCTGCACATTTTGTGATTCACTGAGCTGACTTCCCTCCTGACCGATGCACGTTGCCTCCTAAAAGCAACGGCAAAGTCTTGAACCTGCGATAATAATAAGAAACAGGATGCAAAAGAACATTCTTGTGCCAGGCTGCTGCTCCAGCTTTACACACAAGAAGCCTGACATATGAGTGAAATACAAAAAAAACATAAAGTGTATTATAAATTAAGTACAGTAATAGACGCTCTGAGCATGCTCCACCAAGTTCCCTCTCTGGGCTTACTGCTAACTGCATAAATCTTCTGGCTTTGAAAATCACCATAAGCTGCAGGGATAGCTGTGGTGGAATTTCTGTAGTTATTTAGATTATAATGTACAGACGTAATTAGGTTTATTCACTGTTCTCTAATGTCAGTCAGACCTGATAGAGTTCAGCTGTGACTAGAACACCAAGTACAGCTTAGAGAGTGTCAACTGTCTTTCCTGATATCTGCTATCAGGATGTTTGGTCGACTTATTGTCTGCTCCAGTGTTATTGACGTCACAGATTAGTCTAGGTGGGTCAATGTGACCCTGATAATGATAATGTCTTTTGGGGTATGCAATGCCTTTCGAAAAGTTCGGCAGATGTGATTGGGCAAGACACGAGTTCAGAAGTGTGATGTTGATCCATGTCTCCTCATGAGTATTCTTCTTACGTATAAACTTTCATCAACGTAAGCCATCTGAGTCAACTGAGTCTTATTGTATGGAGTCAAGTCTTAATAATTTCCTCAACAATAGCTTGCATCGCATTTTTACAAAAAGTGAAGCGTAGTGCGCTTATGAAATGAGCTGCACAGTTGTCCATGCTTTCACGGTTTGACGTACAACTAGTTTCCTCGCTTGATTACTTGTTAGCAAGTTCAACCAAAAGAAGGTCAAACAGTAACTGGCTGAAAGGGGGCGTATCACCACCAACCGTAGCAATCAATAAATAGTTTCTCCCTCTGTGCACAAGGACAGTAGTCAAGTAAAATCAGGCTGTTAACCGTAGCTCGACTTAACTGCGCAAACATACTAAATGGAAGCACTAAACTAGCTGTGTCTCCCCTTTCTAAGTCCAGACATTTAGCTAAACTAGCTGTGTGTCCCCCTTTCTTAGTCCAGAAGCTAAACTAAGCTAGCTCTGTGTCCCCCTTTCCCCAGTCCTGATGCTAAGCTAAGCTATCGGTTTTCTGCCTCCTGCATGGCTCCAGCTTCCTAGGAGGAGTGGTATAAAACTTTTAATCTCACTCCGATCAAGAAAAAGATGAATTATAACACAAAATTCAAACTAATATTTGAACTGCATGTCCTATTTTCCTTTACTGAATCTATGCCCGCTTAAAATCAATTAAACTGGCAGGTACAACCACCATTTATCATGTGTTAATCTCCTAAATCAACATGACATTCATGTGTTTTGCCTGTCATCAAATAAGCTGAGGGGGTTTGGTTCCTCTAACGCTCTCTGTCTGACTTTTTCTCCTTTCTTTTTTTAACTGAAAAACACATGAGGGTTTTGCGGACTGGAGTCATGACTCTCAATTTAAAAAAGGAAACCACCTCAGGAAGCTGTCAGTCATAGCTCTAATGGCGTGACCGAGGAGACAAAGTCACGGCCCATCTATTTTAATCCTCCCGTGGTCACGGTACACAAGGTGTTCTCAAAGTCCTGTGACTGCTTCTGTTTTTAATTATACTCCACTGATGCTGAACCAGAGCGAGGCAGAACACTGGCACAGATGTAAGACTCATCTTGTGTGATGAAAGGGAACAGTAGGAAAAATGACTGTCGGTAAGCTTATTTTTATTCAATCTACACTGTTTAAAGGTCACATCTTCTCCCCCTCTTCAACCAGTTTAAATAAGTCTCAGAGCTCCCCAAAAAATGTGTGTGAAGTTTCTTGTTCTAAATCCACTCTGATCCTGTATTTGATCATGTCTATAAACCCCTCTATTTCAGCCCTGCTCAGAACAGGCTGTTTCTGTGTCTGTACCTTTAAATATGTAAATGAGCTGTGTCTGACCACGCCCGCTCTCTGGAAGGGCTTGGGTGTACTCGGGCAAACACCTAGCTGTGGGAGTGTCACCCACCTGGGGGACGGGCTACTGCCCTTTGTGATGTCATGAAGGGAACATCTCCAAACGGCCTGTTTGAGCACACATTTTCTGAAAAGTGGAGCAGGTAGAAGACGGAGAGGATGGACATTTTTGTGCATAGTGTATTGTGCATAGTATGGGACCTTTAAATTGGGTATCAGACAGTTATACATTCTTAAAGTCTATCCCGGGACATGTACACAAGAGAGTAGAGTCTGCATCACAGGCAGAGCAAATATGCTTCTTATTCAGTAAGGACGAGTGCTTTAGATTTAATGTATGAAGGTTATTATTTGAAATAAACACAAGACACTTGTGCCCTTATGAAATGATGAGCGCTCAATGAAGAAACCCCTCAATCTTTTTTAACTCTTATTTTGCTTCCTGTTTTATTTAGTCTTTTCCTTCCTTTGTGTTTGTTACTGTTATATTCCTGAGTTCTCTGTTGGTCTTCAGTGTTTCCTGTTTTATTTTGGTAGTTTTTACCCCCAGTGTTTCACGTCTGGTTTTACCTCCTGCCCTCGTGTGTTTTTCCCCCCAGTGTGATTGCCCTCATCAGTTTCACCTGTCTTGTTTGTCACACCTGGTTTTGATTGAACCGTGTTTGCCATGGGTAAACTTCTCTGTGTTACTAGTGGATTCATGTCGTTTTACCAGTTCTTCCTCGTGGGTCTTTGTGTTTATTGGAATCTAAGTGTTTTTCCTTTAACTTGCACTCAGAAACCTGAACTTTTTGGGCAATTTTTTGCTGCTTCCCCAAGCCTGAGTGTGAACTAGCTGCAGTGTTTCTCATAACTAATTGAGACTCCTGAAGGATCAGCTGTGACAAGATGGACTGACACTAATCTACCTACAAAACAACAAGATTTCAGAGGGGCTTAACGGCCCGATATTGCAATTTTTTTCTTTCACATGGCCTGTGTCCTGAGAGTCGCACACTGGGTGTAGCGCAATGCACAAGAACGTGAAGGGAGACGCGGCTTCAGGAGAGAAGGGAGGCCCGTGGGAACACAGGAAACGACCAGAGGAAATAGCAGTGAATAAAATTTGGTTAGTGGGAGCGAGAGAGCGGGAAGAAAGAAAACGGCGGAGGCAGGAGGAGTGTGTGGAGGGAGGGACAACAGGTGTTTCATGGTAAGAGAGTTTGTTTTCTCAAAGGGAGGAGTGAGCAAAGTGCCCCGCTGCCTGGTTCTGGTCTTCCCCGATGGGGTCTCTGGCAGCCTGGCAGTCTGGTATTTCACACAAAAACAGACCGCTGGTATTTCAGCCCGTAGCACTTTTAGGGTCACATCATGAAGGTCATTTAAAAAACATAAGAAGAGACGTGAACACACATATGTTGCATAACATAATTGTAACGTTTTCATCGTAATAGGGGTAATTTAGTTATCCAAATGAGAGCATGGGATCGAGACAAAAGAGGAGGTGACGGGGTGATTAAATGTGTTTCTCTGCTGCTAATGTGGAAAATGTAAGCGTGGGGAACCTCTTTAAGTGTGATTTTTAAGGCGACAGGAAGGCGAAAGGTGTGTGTGTGTATTTTATTAATAACAGAACAGAGGTCTGAGTATCAGTGACAGAGGAGGAAAACAGTGTGAAAGCTTAATGCGAGGCTGTGTCTGTGTGCATGTATGCCCTATGAATCATATCTAATCAGCATTATGATGTGTGAGGGGATATGTGCTAAATCTGGCGTCGATATTTGGTTTCTGTGCTGATGAACTGCGCAGTCCAGACTCACTGAGCATCGTAAAGTTACATAAGAGAGGAGGACTCGGCTTTCTGGAGAGAACAGACTCGGCCTGGCAAAGGGTGGACAGAGACGTCTTCCTTGGAGCCATTTCTCCCCCTGGTGGAAGTTTCAGGAGAAAGTCATGGATACAAAAACACACAGCTTAAACCTCTGTGGTTTGAATGACATTTCTCAGAGCACAGTCTCTGCTCTCAGATCTCCACTAGATGGAGCCAAACACAGTGATATAGAGGAAAGTTTCATGACTCCAGTGGCAGGGTTTGATCCAATGAGTCTGTGTCTCTGTTGTCAATGTTTCTGTAGCACATGGTTGGGGTTACGTCTGGCTTCTGGTGTGTTTTTGGAGTTGGTTAGTAAGACTGTTACCACCGATGTCTGAAGTTCAAGCAGACGGTGAAAGACACTTCATAAGAACTTTAAAGGAGTCAAGAACCTCTTTTCATGACAAGCGGTGCAACAAGGTATTTGTTTTATCTGAAATGTACTTTAATTCATGTTTATGCAGATAATTATTCTGTAATCGTATAAGTTGTACCACAAGACATTTTATAGTCTCTTTATATATTTCTTGATACATTTGCACATTACAGTTGTCGCGGCGTGTCAGCGTGATGGCATGATGTGATACTAAGACGAAGACGCTTCACAAGATTGCTCCAGCAATAATCGTCTGTTTCAAAGAACCAACCTGTGTCTGTTGTTGTGAAGAGAGCTACACTAACTTTCCATCATTGATGTCAGGCCAAGCGTTACGCTCTTTCCATTCTCCTACCTGCTTAATTGTCCATCCAGCCGGCAAGTCACTTAAGCAAGTAGCAGCCGCCGCTACACCTCCTCCCCCAAAGAGGGGCTCTCTGCATCAACCTGTCCAGGTTCTGGGGTGTGACTGGGCAGGAGAGGAGCCCCAGACTCGCCTGTCGATGTGCTTGCAGTTTCAGCGCTTGTTCCCGCTATTTTTTCGGTGTCATTCGGATTCATGTTTTTAGAAGTGAATCCAAGGTTAGAAAGTAATGAATTTTGCTCTCTCTTTGACATATTTCCCGGACTTGACGATCACCAAGTCTGTACCTTTTAATCGAGAGTAACGTAAGCGAGGATGCCAAAGAAGGTTGTCCGGCTGGGTAACATTAGGTCATAGTTTGCTAACCTTTCGCTGTTGAGGCTTTCAGGGGGTTTTAAGTGTCAATCAAGGGGTCTCACTTACCCCAAGACCACATGTATTTTGCATACTGGTTTTAGACCACACTGGAGTCGCAGTGCAGCACTTATTCAAATGATACATCTAAATGTCGAGATGATGACTAATTTGCATTCATTTGATTACCAAATCAAGACACTGGTAAGAATGGCTTTACCTCATTAATGGTTTTGAAATACAAAATAATTTTAAAAACGTCTCTAAAAGTTTGATTAACTTTAGAAATTCAGCGATTAGTCACGATTAAGAAAATTAATCGTTTGACAGCCTCAGTATGAAACCATAGTCTGTATAAAGAATGGACAGTACAAGAGCTCTGGAGAAGTGGAGACAGAAATATAGAGCGCCCCCTGCTGACTGGTCCATGTTAACATGATGGAAACTTTACATACTTGTCAAATAAAATGTTCTCAAACTGTCCTGATAGCTAGTTCTTATCTTGTTGATTTGTGTTACTGCTTTTTGAGAAGTGAAGTTTTAAGAAATGATTTGCTGCAGAAAAGAGCGGATGTAATGTTATGATTGACAGCTCTGTTGACAAAAGACTCTCCTGCGACGTTCTTTAATCAGAGACGGGGAATTTATTAGAGATACAAACACAACCACAAAGTTTAGGTTTCCAAAATATTTAGTCATTAGTATTATTCTAAAAAGGATTCCAAAGTCATCACAGTAGTATTTCATATTAATATGCACAAACACAACACACAATAATAATTTTCAAATACACAAATTATTTAAATAACAGTCAGGATATGAGATAAGTAAAGTTCAGACAACTTAAAGTCTGCTCATCATGAACATTTCTAAAAGTCTAGTTAAAAAAATTATTTATTTAAAGGAGCAATATGTAACTCTGACCCCTAGTGGTTAAAATGGGTACTGCAGTCCAAATTCTAAACATCATAGAGAGCTGTCTCCCCCCCCCCCCCCCTCCTCTCTAGAGTCGATGCTCACACAGGTCACCATGTGGTGGACTCTGTAGCTTCAGTGTTTATCCAGCTCTGCATGGGTCTGTAAACCTTTCTGTGTTCTAACCTCTCTCCATTTTTCAAAAACATCTCCAATATTGATCCTAGTTTGAGCACGTTTCTGCTCGTGGAGCTTATTAGAAACATGCAGAGGCTTTTTAGGTCGGGTACAATCACTTCTATCTGAACCACTTCTCTTGCCCGCTTCCATCGCTGCAACACCTGTTGACCTGATAACTGCTCTCATATCTGGCAAACCGAGGGGCGTCCAAAACGGCCGTGTGGTGGGGGGTGTCTTAAAACCACCTACCTTCTCTGGTCCAAACAAATCCAGAGCATTCAGGAGCAGAATCTAAAGTTAGAAGGAGGACATACTGGCTGCTGCATTGTTGTCAGAGAAGCCAGCACTTCAACATGTTTCCTTAATGTCTGATCATATAGTAAGCTCACTTTATCATTTCATTCAGTAGATATCTTACAGACTGCTCCTTTAAACATTTAATTAAACTTCAAACATACAAGTCTCAAAACCGGGATTACAAAGGCTCCCCTGTTAAATAACATCTTAAAAGAGTGAGTATAGCACACAATGACAAAACAAGTGAAGGTATGGTGCTTAAGAAATGACAGACGCAGACATTCAACCTCGTGAATGACTGAATGGAACTAACCTCTAAGAAAGGAATTATAAAAGCATCATAATGTTTCTTTATAACAGCAAAATGAGTTTAGATTAAGTTTCACAATAATCTTTAAGAGAAGAAAAAAAAACATCTTTCTCTGCTAGACATTTCTATTCGATGTAGAAATCATACAGTTAGAGCTGTATTACCCAATATGAAATGCTGAATCTCTCAGTAGCAGATGAAGTGGAGTTCTTCCCCACAGTCCCAGTTCTCCCAGTGTCCCTCTTTGGTTAGAGCCCCGCAGCGTTTCCTGAGAGGACACTGGTGCTCCTGATCTCCTTTGCGCCAGTTCTCGTACACCATTGGGTCACCGTTCACCCACAACCAGTGGTCTCCAAGAAAACGCAAGCCAATCCAAACCCTGTCAGTGATGCGCTTGTGCTGGATCTCGCTCAGAGTCAGGAGCTGCTCGGTGTCAGACTGCAGGGTGGTGAGGTCAGTGTGAGTCTCTCTGCAGTACTCCAGAGCCCCCTCCCAGGTCTTCTTCACCTCCACTGCGGTTAAACTGAAGCAGTAAAAAGGCAGCAAACGTGATGGTCTCCTATCGTTCCATTTTCCATCAGATTTAAGAATTACAACTTTCTCAATTCCCTTGAAGTCATCTGGTTGGTCAGGAGCCCAGTTAAAGTATGTGCTGTCTCCACCTCCTGACCACTTCCAGACAGAGCGCTTGACGGCATCTCGGTGGAGACCGATCCATCCATGCCAGATGCTTCCACCTGCAGCAGTTTGAAGCATTTCTTGCTCTCTCTCGCTACTAACAAAGGACAGATCAGTGTGATTCTCTCTACAGTAAGCCTGAGCCTCAAACCATGTCATTTCTTTAGGAAAATAATGGTGTTTTCCTGAACCGTCAACAGCTGCACAGATAAAGACAAAGAATATCGTACTCTTCATGGTTGCAGCAATGTAGCTAGAGCTGAAGGTGTTTTGCTGTGTCTTCTCTCTGATGGTGTCCTCTGGGCTCTAGGTTATTAAGGATATGAATTTGCATGTTCCACATGCAAAGCATCTTTATGGTACACTTCAGAAAAAGAAATCAACCTGCAGGAGCAATTCCAAAGAGTGGCTAAGTAAAAAAAAGGGTTGTGTGGCCTCAATAGTGGATCACCTTAAAATAAATGGTGTCCTCTTTATCTCATATTCATCTTTAAACTCATGATACTATTCTGCATTGTCCTGCAGACTCTGTGCAGCTCACTGCAACTTGCTATTAAGTCTTCAGAATGCATTAATCAGCCTTGGATTATCCTTAATGCCAACAAAACCAAATTCATGATCTTCTCCAAAGCCAGAGATATTGATTATCTCTAGTGAATCACCGACAATATTAGCTCTATTTATAGGGTCACTGTGTATAAATAATCTTGGTATTTGGCTACAGATCATTTACATTTAAGCACCATGTCAGAAATCTCTCCCCCAAACTTTGGCAGAAACTATGGCGATATAATCCATAAACATGAATCTGCTTCCACTTTCAAATCGTAAAATAGATGTAATGTGTTTGGATTAGATCTTTCTCTGGATTTGGATCATGACGACCCTTGCTGATGCAGCAGGAGCGTTTTAGTTAGAATATTATGATTTTGAGGGCACCGTAAATGTTCAGATGGTAAGTCAAAAGACAGTAAAAATTGTTGTTTCTTTGTCGGTGGTCTGACAGATGCGTGGATTGTGGCTGCTGTGGTGCGGTCATTGAGGGCCATGGCTATGGTAGCTGGTTTATCAAAAAAGTGCAATGCTTCATGCAGGTGGGTCAGATTAAGGTCGGTTCATGTTCTTAGTACTATTTCTCCACGTTGTTACTTTGATTAGAAGGAAAACGTTTCTTTCTAAAAGAACAAATAACTTCAATTAATTTGCCGTTTGATTTTTATCCCCCAGTTACAACCGCAACGACAAAGTGTAACGACAAAGTGAATGGCACGCTTGCTGCATAGAAGATGATGATTTTTCAGTGATATTTATGTTCTTGGTTTTGTCTTGGTGTCGATCCCTAAATGTCTTGGTCTTGACTCGGTCTCGGAGCACTCCGGTCTCTGTGATGTCTTGGTCTTAGTTAGTGTGGTCTTGACTACAACACTAAGGCACACACTGTATAACTGTTTAAATGTCTATAGGTGGAAAATCATATCACAGTGAGTGTTTTATTAGTGGATGACTGTTGCCTTTTGCCTGCTCCCATTAGGATTAGTTTTCTTGTGAGGATTGATTACCTGTGTAACTACCTACCTGGACTGTTTATCAAACTCGGCCTGTTTACTGAACTCTGGTGCTTGTGTTAGCTGTACATGTTTGGGTCCTTTTATTCTGCTTTCACTCGCTGTGTTTTTATTTTATTACTTAATGTTTTACAGTTCTGAGTAGACTTCTTTCTCTCGATGTTTAGAGAGGGCAGCGCCCATTATTAACCACCGCCACTGGGGAAGCGTGCAACGTGCAAAGGAAGGAAATAAACCAAATACAGTAAGCCATATTCAAATGGTCGCCGGTGATCCTGCTTTGCTTCTTGTGACATTGATTCATGAAAATAAAGGCCCAGAGGTCAGATGGGATGAAAGCACGTTGTGTAAATGAGCCTGACTCATGAGCACAATGGTTACGACCACAACATTCCCGGTATAACGACTTAGTGAATGACACGCTGGCTGCACACAAGATGATGATTTTTCAGTGATATTCATGGTCTTGGTCTTGTCTTGGTCTCAACCTGCTTTGGTCTTGGTTTAGACTCTGCCTCCATATCTAAATGTCTTGGTCTTGGCTCGGTCTCGGAGCACTCCGGTCTCTGTGATTCTTGGTCTTAGTTAGTGTGGTCTTGACTACAACACTAAGGCACACACTGTACAACTGTTTAAATGTCTATAGGTGGAAAATCACATCACACTGTAAAAGTGAATCATTTAGGACACACAACCAAAGCTCACAGAGCTTGTAAATCTTAAGGGTCCACCAACAATAGTGCCATAAATATAAAGACCACTCCTTCAGGCATCGCAGTCTCAGTCTATAAATATGACAAGTGAATCACTCAGGCACTTAAGAGGTCCAATCTCTGTTCCTGGATTTACAGGCCAGCGAGAGCATTGGACAAGAAATTGATGTTCTCACTCTCCAGGAAATAATTACAAATAATGGCTCAGGTTGAGGAGTCAGAAGAACAGCAGGGGGATAAAAAATGATGGCATGCTGCACTCTGACTAACAATGATCAATAATGGAGGAAATGAAAGATGAATGATCGCGATCTGACAGATGTGGGCAGAACATCTTAAGGGAAGGACATCATGACATCAAGGATATTAAAATACATGAGAGGTGCATGAAGACTTGTTGTCAGAGAATTACGGTGTGTCTAACGATGAAATCGATGGTGGGAATGAAAAACAAGACAAATGGAAGGATTAGTGATTTACGTAATCTCGATTTACAGATTCTGCGTATAAATGTAAAATCTGTACACCCAGGAGAACTTTGTTTTTTTTTTAGTAGTACATTTGTAGTCCAGAGTAGTATTGACCAATCATAAGCAGCATTTTTGAATGTAGGACAAATATATTGACGAATAAATTGACACAAATAACGGATAAAATGGACAATATATAGTACAGGAAGAGGTAGAAAACTCAGAAAAGTTAAAATATCAACAAATTAGGGGCACCTGTGGAGTGGTGGTTGGTGCCATGTACAGAGGTTCAGGTCCTCAAAGCGGGCAGTCTGGGTTCAAATCCGACCTTTGATTCACCAGATTAAAAAACAAAAACATAATTGAGATACAGAAAATATGTTCAAATAATAATTAATAAACTATATGAAGAATTTCGGCGAATGCAATGCAAACATTTGCATTCAGAAACGCCTCCACTTTGAAGGATGACCGTGTGAGTGCGTGTATCGCGAGAGTCGGACGAAGCGAGAATTCAACATGGCGGCGCCCTGACGCTGGAAAACACATCTAGCAGAACAAGCTTTCTCTCATTTTAATTGTAACTTAAATCTAAAGTCTAAGGATCCGAAGTCAATTAAAATCATCAACATCCCATCTACCCGGAACGTAAGACCCTTACGGTAGAGGACTTAACAGACCTCGAGGCGTTCATCGATCACTGTTTCTACCAGCTGCAACCCACCATGGACCCGGACACAGCAAACCCCAACAAACGCAAAAAGACAGACACTGACGACCTACAAACAACAGAAATAGAGGTGAGTGTACTGGCGAACATCAATAAAAAACTAGACCTCCTGATATCACTGCACAAAGAAATCAAAGACATTCGCAATAGCCTGGTGTTCACTCATCAAAACATCGTCACACTACAGATCTCAAACCAGGAATTAGTAACCTCCGTCGAAGCTCTCAATGAACAAATGCATGCTGTTACTAAAGAAAACAAACTGTTAAAAGAAACGGTGCTGGTTAACAACCCGTTCCATGCGTGACCACCTCATCTTCTCCGGCATTCCCGAAAAAACACCCGACAATCCGGAATCTCTCATCAAAAACTTCACGACAACTCGCCTGAAAATACCAGCCGACACCGTCAAAAACATAACATTTCACAGAGCTCAACGCCTCGGCAGATCATCAGACAAAGGACCCAGACCAATTATTGCAAAATTTGAACACTATCAGCAAAAAGAACAGGTCAAAAAAAAAAGGAAGGGAACTAAAAGAAACATCATTTGGAGTGAATGACCAATATCCAAGAGAGATAAATGAACGCCGGAAAATACTTTAGCCCATTCTGAACGAAATCAGGAGCAGCAACAAGCGTGCATCTCTGGTCGTTGACAAGCTGTATATTGAAGGACAATTATTATTACACCTACAAAACCCTTCAACGTCATTACAAGAAACCTTCAATATTATTACAAATTTTTCTTCCGTCTCTCATGATACCATAAACTGGAATAAATCAACCATCCTACCATTATCAGAAGGAGCCTGGGATTCTGCAGCCCAAGATATCACCCTCCCATTTAACACTGGCAATATAAAATATCTAGGCATTAACATTTCCGCCAGGCTGTCAGAATTATTTCACCTTAATTACACCCCCCTGCTAAAGAAAATAGAGGATGACTTTAAGCGCTGGACCAAACTACCACTACCTCTCATTGGACGAATCGCCAAAGTTAAAATGAAAACCCTACTACAGATTAATTATTTATTCTCAATGCTCCCCATCACTCCCACTGACAAATGGTTTAAAACAATAGATTCATTATCATCACAATTTTACTGGAAAAACAAAAAAGCTAGAATTTCATTAAAAACATTACAAAACCATAAATCACAGGGCGACCCCGAAGCACCAAACTTTCTCCACTACCATCTGTCTAATCAATTACAATATTTATTCAAATGGACGCAAAAAGAAAAACACAACAACCAATGGCTAGAACTGGAACAAAACCAATGTAAAACCACTTCAATTGCAGACCTTCCCTTCCTACCACAATCAATTAAAATACTGGACTACCACAAAACCATCACCATATCTTCAACTCTGACAGCCTGGTGGAAAACTCATAATATCACCAAGTCATCACTAGCACCATGTAGATACACCCCAATATGACATAATCCAGACTTCCAGCTACACAACACCCCCATCTACTTCCCATCATGGCAACAAAAAGGAATCACTCACCTCAATCACCTAATATATCAGCCTTTAATAAAACCTGGAATCCATTCATAATTCACCTCAACCTCAGAAATAACATATCTTAACCTGAAGCCACATACATGACCACAAACCCCTGTTTAACAATAACCACACTCCACACCCTCACTCTACGCATCATTTTGAGCCTTTAACTTACTTATTTAATTCTGACATATGACACACTTATATCCCACAACACTCACACTCACATGCCACCGCCCCTATTTTTTTAAATATATATTTTTTTATTTGTTTATTTTCATTCATTTTTTTTTTTTTCCTAAGAACATTGTTATATTATCATTACTAATAGCGATCACTGTTATAGTTGTTATTATTTCTTTCCCCCTCTCTTCCTTTCATGGAAACATTACTTAATTAGTTACTTAAAAGAACAATATTGACCATCATTTGTATTATCACTGATTATATATTATTATATATGTATATTATTGTTGTTATTATTATTGGTATCATAGAGATATACATGCATATATATATATATTATACAATTTATGATTATGTGATGTTATGATCCCGTATTATTATTATAATAATTATTATTGAGGAGACGGAACTTGTGTGCGGACAGTGTTGGCTTTCGGGGGTTGGGTAGGGGGTTTCATCTTGGCCTTTGGCACTCTAGTGGCCTCAGGTGGTTGCGGTTGCGTGGTTGTCTCATTCACCCCCCCTCCTCCAGCAAGGTGTGAATGAAAAGATTGAGAAAAGTTAATAACAGATAAATATTAATATATCTATTTTTCTGTAATATAAATGAAGAATAAAAATCCCACTCCCAAGTGGTACAGACTACCTCCGACACGGTCTGGCAGTTGTACAAACCAAGGAGATAAAATTAATTGGGCCGGCACCCTCCTCTGGGTCTGGGAGCGGCTCATAAGCACAAGGGTGAGAAAAGAAAGAAGGGGGAAAAAAAATAAAAAAATAAAAAAATAATAGTAATAATAATAAAGAAAATAATAGAAAAAAATAAAAACAAATTAAATACACGGGGGGGGGGGGGCTCTTACCCAGCCCGTCCATCTTGGGAGTTTTCGCTGGTGCCGCTGGGGGGCTTTATGTGCGGAGGTGGGGCCTCTTGCCTGATTCCGCGGGGACCCTGTGGCCCCCACTTCTATGTTCTTCTCTGCTCTTCTTCTTTACAACATCTCTATGATCTTGATAAGCATGATGTACACCTATGGATGTGTATGTGTATATTTATTATTATATATATATTAAGTACCATCATCTCTCTTTTTATGATGGCCACATTATTACATTTATATAAATTTATCTTCTCTCCATTAATGTTTACATGCATATATACTTTTTTTTTTCTTTCTCTAACTAATTTTTCATTTATTTTTCATTTATTCATACTTTTGTTTGTTTTCTCACTACTCCCCACTAAATTCCGCACTTTAATGCATTAAGCTGCCAGGAACACATTTCACACCTTTCTAACACACTACCTGAACATAAAAATCATTGCTTGACTATCATCTCATTTAAATGTATTTTCTCTGTATTGTCGCTCTGTATCTTTGCTTATGTTTTGCTTTATTGTATCTATTTTTATTTTTATTTTTTTGTCTTTGTTTGTTTGTTCTCGCTTTAGTTGTCATGTCTATGTTATGTCTATATATTCTTGTTTCATTTTGTTCACCTTATCACCAATCAAAAAAAGAATAGAAGTCCTGAGAGAAGAGAGAGGAGGTGACGGGGTGATTAAATGTGTTTCTCTGCTGCTAATGTGGAAAATGTAAGCGTGGGGAACCTCTTTAAGTGTGATTTTTAAGGCGACAGGAAGGAGAAAGGTGTGTGTGTGTATTTTATTAATAACAGAACAGAGGTCTGAGTATCAGTGACAGAGGAGGAAAACAGTGTGAAAGCTTAATGCGAGGCTGTGTCTGTGTGCATGTATGCCCTATGAATCATATCTAATCAGCATTATGATGTGTGAGGGGATATGTGCTAAATCTGGCGTCGATATTTGGTTTCTGTGCTGATGAACTGCGCAGTCCAGACTCACTGAGCATCGTAAAGTTACATAAGAGAGGAGGACTCGGCTTTCTAGAGAGAACAGACTCGGTCTGGCAAAGGGTGGACAGAGACGTCTTC
Source organism: Labrus mixtus (assembly GCF_963584025.1). NCBI lineage: Eukaryota > Metazoa > Chordata > Actinopteri > Labriformes > Labridae > Labrus > Labrus mixtus. The sequence goes on along the minus strand of NC_083613.1, from coordinate 32,844,021 downwards.
CTTGGAGCCATTTCTCCCCCTGGTGGAAGTTTCAGGAGAAAGTCATGGATACAAAAACACACAGCTTAAACCTCTGTGGTTTGAATGACATTTCTCAGAGCACAGTCTCTGCTCTCAGATCTCCACTAGATGGAGCCAAACACAGTGATATAGAGGAAAGTTTCATGACTCCAGTGGCAGGGTTTGATCCAATGAGTCTGTGTCTCTGTAGCACATAGGTTCTTTTCACAGGTTGTGGTTACGTCTGGCTTCTGGTGTGTTTTGGAGTTGGTTCGTAAATCCTCTCACCTTAACTTTTGTCTTCAGGGTAATGGATTACAGCCTCGCACCACATGAGGCCGGACAGGTTTTGGGTCGCGTACAAGCTGTCTCTGCACGTCAAGCCCGACCAACTCCTCCTGCTCCTGTGAAGTGAAAGCTGAAAACCAAAGCGAGCATTTCCTACCGAGCAGCGCGTAACAGGATTTGATCCAATGCTTTGCACTGAAGTCGTCATCGTAGACGTGAACAAGTGCAATGCAGACACAAAGAAAAACTTTCTGATATCTCACCATGTGTGAAGCTCAGTGAAGCTTTTTCCATTTCTATGATGCAACACCAGCATTTGGCAGTCCTATTACTCCAACCACACCATGTCCATAGCACATGTTTTAAAGTCCAACATATTAATTTTGCCCTCATTTTGTCTTTTGTTTAACTACTTTACAATTCTACAATTCTACAATTCACTTAGCAGACGCTTTTATCCAAACACATCAGAGAGTAAGAACAACACAAGCAAGGATCTAGATAAAAGGGAACAATGTCAGTAAGAGCAAACGATCAGCTTTGAGTCTGATTGGACACACAGGTGCTGACAGGAAGTGACCAGAGGCAAAGCACAACATTGAGGGCAGTTCTTGAGAGCTCTAATCAGTATAGAAACCATCTTATAAGTCGTCGTTATCAAACAAAAACCATCGTCATTACCATCATCATCATCAATAATATGGAGACCATCATCATTAAGTTAGTAGGTATTCATGAAAGAGCTGGGTCTTTAGCTTTTTCTTAAAGGTGCAGAGGGACTCTGCAGATCACATGGAGTTTGGAAGTTCTTTCCACCACCGGGGGGCGACAGAGGAGAAGAGTCTAGTCAGCGTCTCAGGACCCTGTTGTGTACATTATAAAGATATCAATCAATCATCAAAACTCCACACACAAAGAGCAGAACGACAGCCCAGGACACAATGCGCCACTCAAGACTAAACTTCCCAACCAGAGGCGCTGCTTGTCAACAGGGTAGGCAGGCAACTGCTTGGGGCACTATAGGCCAGTGTAACCTGTAACCCTGTGTAGAGATTTGCAAAAAAATGTGAGGTTGAGAATGCGCTCATAGTTGTGAAAATCTGGGCTGATGATGATTTGCTCCTTGAGTGGCGAGTTTCAATAACCGTGTATCATAGTTGAATTCTGCTGTTAAACTGTACATGATCTAGCAGGTGGCCAAAGGGTAATCCCCGCCTCCCGTACGTGGGGACCTGAAGGGGATTTCTTTGCTTCTGCAGCCTGCCTCAAGTGGACACTGCAGTCTTTTGAACTTAATTAGTTTCATTGGATGATGCCTCTTGGTCCACCCTCTCTTATATCAAATCAGAACAGACTGTGAGTAGGTGTAGAAGACGAGGACGACGCTCCCTGTGCCTTCCTTTTAGTGTTTGCTGTTTGTATATCAATCTGTTTCTCTCTCCTCTTACTACACTTTTCAGTTATTTCTTCCTCACTAAACCCCAACACTTTCCTGCCCCTATTTTCCTCTCCTATCCCATCTTTCTCCTGTCTGTCTCCAGTGTGTGACAGCATTAGCGCAGCCACGTCGAACCCTCTTTTATTCGGAGCACGCGCTTGTCTCCTATCACCCGTGCTCTCCTGATTAGACGCCCCCCCCCCCGCCTTCCTCTGCAGTCACTGGGGTTCCCAGCCTCCGACTGTCAGGGAAGGAAAAAGCTTTTCTCAGGCAGAGCAGCAGCACTGCCAGGAGACTTCTAAACTACATTTTCCTTCACGTATGGGAGGTGGGGATTAACCTTTGGCCACTCACTAGATCTTTTGTATTTCATTTGGGAATATTTACTTTGAAAAGGCATAAACATGAAGGTTTCTTGCTGTTATAGTTCAGGTTTTAAGCTCCCCATATAATACCCACTTTCATAAAAAATAATAGAATTAGTCTTAAACACAAATCAAACCATTTGGTTGTTGGAGACATTTACTGGTGCTGCTGTGGATGCAATGTTAATGAAGTACAAAATCATGGGGTGCTATTAGCAGAGGCGCTGCTTGTCAACAGGCAAGTAGGGGGGCCCCTGATGGCTAACAAACCTAAAAATCTGGCTGTCTGTGCTCCAACATAAAGCTCTAAACATGTTCATTTTTGCTGTAAAAACAGGTTTTTTTGAATGGGTGTGGATGTGACTTCCTGTACTTCTGCAGCCAGCCTCTAGTGGACACTCAATGAACTGCGGTATTTTACACTTCTGCATCGGCTTCATTTTTCAACACCGGGGTTAACACAGTCTTTGAACTGTGTATAATTAAATATTAAAGAGGACATATTATCCACCTTCTCCACCTTTTCAAACGGTCCCCCTGTGGTCTAAATGAAACATCTGTGCTTTGATCAAAATATAACATGAATCAAGCACCAGAGGAGGTTTGTGACCCTGAATAAACCAGCTCTCTCAGAACGCTCCGTTTTGGTGTGTGTGTCTCTTTAAATGCAATGAACCCCCCCTGAGTTTTCCCAGTAGACATCACTCCTCTGTAGAGAGAATAAAAATGGCCGACCTGTGCAAAAGTTTTGTCTTGGCTGGGGGTGGAGTCCATGGGTGGAGATACCAGGGGAGGGGAGGGGATTTTTTTTTACCAGAATCCCACTGTGACATCACAAGGAGAGCACATTTGAAACGGAGCATTTTTCTCTGTGTTGTAAGACTTATGCAGACCACAAACAAAGGACTGGATGGTTTATTTCACATTTTGTGGGTCAGTAGACACTCAGGTTATCAAAACATATGTTCAACAACACTGTAAAAGTGGATTTTTCACAATATGTCCCCTTTAAAGCTTTTTATGAATACCATAGTTTTACTCACGCGGCATGTAATTCATTTCAAATTAAAGGGAATGTTTTCTAGCTACCACAGGCGCTCAAATTGACATTGTAGATTAACAATAAACATGTGCATGTGCAACTGAAAGGCCATAAAGTTGAACTGAATGGAACCCATGTTTTATTTTTATACATGTTTGCTTCAATACTCCTGACTCCCTCCGCCATCTGTTCCCAACTGCAGCCCTTCTCTTTCTTGCTATTTTCCTCCTTTACCTCTTTCCCATCCATCAATTCATGCTCACATCCTTTTCTCCCGGTATCCTTGGAGACGCACAACAACCTGACAACACATGCTTACACAGATATCTCAGTCTGCAGCATTTACAGATAACCCACACATCCCTCCGCACCCTCCCTTCCTCTTTTATTTCCCTCTCCCGTGTTTCCTCTTCCTCTGCATGCTCCGAACCCGACGGAACGAGGGTCTTATGAAGATGAATGACCCCTCCCAGCTTCCTTACCCTGCACCCATCTGCTCCCTTTGCAGCTGCAGTAAAGAATTCCCTCAGAGCCCTTTCATTCCTCGGAGCGTCTGGCCTGAAAGGTTCACAGCATCATTTTTGTCCAAAAGGAACAGTGAAAAAAAAATGTGTGTTGGCTGGAGTAACTGGAAGCATTAGGCAGGCATGACAGCAAATCAGAACCTTTGAAGCTCATCAGATTTCAATTAATGGAGGAAATGAAGTGAAAAGGCTTTTTGATAATTAAGGTTATTGAATATATTTCTGGCACTACACCTCGTTGCTACATGGTGTGTCGGATGAGAAAAGATGATGCACTTCAACATCTTTGATCTTCGACTCTTAAATGAATAGATGAGTAAGGCTTATTCTGTCTTGTTGATGGAGATTTAAAAGACAACAAAAAAAAACGATTCCACTTAAACGCGTGTGTGGTAACAGCCCTATTCAGTCCGCCGTTTCAAAGGCTCGATATTTACCTCCCTGTGACGTTTCACCTTAAATATGAATGTTGTAAATGGAGAGACGAAGTGATCCCCCTCTGTGTTGTCGTCGGAGGCAGTAAGAGGCGTTACAGAGGCGAGATGGGATCAGCTGAGCCAGCGGGGGAGTGCAGCACTGCATGTGTGTGTGCACGTCTGACTGTGTGTGTCTAACAATAATTTCTAAGTACAGACTTATATAGCCTCCAACCCGTATGCACATCCGCACCCCCAACAGAGAAACACCAAACAGATACAGTCATAATGTTATGTTGATGAGGTGATGGAACAAACAATCAGAAGTCCGTATATTACGTCTTATTTTGAAAGACCGGATGCTGTGTGTTTCCTCGTCTGACTTCCTGTCCTGGTCGATCTAGTGTGTTAAACTTGACGTGTGCTTGCAGCTAGCTCCTTTGAAAATAGACTCGCTGCATATTTGAAATGGAGCAGGGCTGAGTGGCACTTCATCTAAAAACCCACCTGTACAGACCAAAAACCCTTTCTTGTGCCTACTTTTGTGTGTGTGTTTGTGCAAATGTTTTCCTTGACCGTGATTAAAAAGTATAAGAATAAAGTGTTACTTACTTACTTACTTCTGGGACGCTGCGGAGACGGACCACGTTGCGTCATGTGGAAAGAGGAGAGTGGCGGTGCAACTATGTGGAAATTAGGAGTAAGGCCTGTCTCAGCTGCAGCTCTTTGACGGAAAGCTACTTTGAGATATAGGGACCGCCAGAGATTGGCTTCAAAAGTCCACTTCAGTAACCAAGGGGTGACGTCACTGAGACAGTACGTCCATGTACTATATACAGTCTATGAGCTCTACAGGGAAAAAGTGAATGACTGCATGTACATCACCATGAATTAAAAAAAAGCCACTGTGTTGTTTCATATTCCACATTTACAAACAGAGCTATCTTAAACCATACACCGTATGAATGAGCTCAGTTTCATGATGAATTTCATACTCAAATGGAGGAATTAGACAAACATGTCATGTTGCTTCTGTCATTTCCCGCCCTCAACATAATAAGATGAAGGCTATGAATAAACCAAAGTGTGCATTCATGAGGGCATGTGTGCATGTGAGGGTACGTGAGTAAATTCATGACACATAGAGGGAATGTTTTTTTCAAAACTAAGACGGAAAACAGCCTCAGAGGGACACAAAGAAAAAGTCCATATTCCACTCGGGCACCTTGAGCTACTTACAGAGCCAGCAACGCTGAAGCACAACAATCATTAAGGACACACTACGTCTTTGTTTTTGCTCACAAAAAAAATTCCCAAAACATTCCAAGTCTCACTTTCTAATGATATTTCATAGATAGAGTCTGCAATAGCTAACTAATAGAGGTCCAATCTGATAAGAAATCTACTGACTGAAATGATAAAGTGAGCTTACTATCTGATCAGACATTAAGGAAACATGTTGAAGTGCTGGCTTCTCTGACAACAATGCAGCAGCCAGTATGTCCTCCTTCTAACTTTAGATTCTGCTCCTGAATGCTCTGGATTTGTTTGGACCAGAGAAGGTAGGCGCTTTTAAGGCCCCCCCCACACGGCCGTTTTGGACGCCCCTCGGTTTGCCAGATATGAGAGCAGTTATCAGGTCAACAGGTGTTGCAGAGATGGAAGCGGGCAAGAGAAGTGGTTCAGATAGAAGTGATTGTACCCGACCTAAAAAGCCTCTGCATGTTTCTAATAAGCTCCACGAGCAGAAACGTGCTCAAACTAGGATCAATATTGGAGATGCTTTTTGAAAAATGGAGAGAGGTTAGAACACAGAAAGGTTTACAGACCCATGCAGAGCTGGATAAACACTGAAGCTTCAGAGTCCACCACATGGTGACCTGTGTGAGCATCCACTCTAAAGAGGAGGGGGGGGGGGGAGACAGCTCTCTATGATGTTTAGAATTTGGAGTCAGAGTTACATATTGCTCTTTAAAGAGGCAGAAAAGATAGACTGATTTACAGTGCGTTGTTTTTAAACATCAGTTAATGATAAATTGATAAACAACCCATTTCATTATCGTCCTTAACTACTGAAAAGTTTCAAATTTAACAACATATGCTGTCATGTCATTACCGTACATTTTTCAGTTGTTATGGATGCATGAAGCATGTAACATTGTTAAAAGACAGACAAGTATCAAGTGAAAGGATTTCTGGTGCTTGCTTAGCTAACAGGCTGCTAACTAGCTAACAAGCTATTTTCTTTGATTCAGTTTCCTGTGTTGATTGTCAAGTGAGTTTGTTTGATTAAAACACTGTCAGAAGATGGCCGCACAGGTGTGAGCAGTGTGCACAGGACCCTCCACAGTATGCTTTAAAAAATACTATTCATGCTCTACCCAGAAACATCTACTAGGACGACTTAATTGCTATTTTTACCGTAGCTCGTTTTTTTTTATTTACATATTTCTCGCTTATTTCCTGATTTTCTGCTACAAACTGCTTAATCGGCCCCACTGCCTACAAACAATTGCAAAAGTAAGCAGGTGTCTGCAATTCCAAGCATCACTCAGACTGCGGTTAGCTGCCGACATGGATCCAGCTGATATAACCCTACAGACTCTATGGAAGGCTGTTCAGGAAAGTAAAACGGAGCTGCTCCTGCAATTTGATAAGAAAACGAGTGTCATTCAGAGCAACCGATTAGAGGCTCCCTGACCACGCTCAGTGAACAGGTAGAGGAGCTGCAAGAACGTATAAGTGCCAACCAAGACAACATTGAAATGGCATCTGAATCAATTAACAACCTGGATAAAGATGTGGCGCTTGTAAAACAAAAACTCCAGCAGGCTGAAAACGACGAAAGGGACAAAGACATCATCTTGAAACTGGCACGAGAAAAGGGAGAGCTTCAGTACGGGGAGAAAAAGACCAGAATATACTTTTTCCAGGATTACAGCCCGGAGGTGATGAACCAACGGAAACTATTTGACGACGTGAAGCGGACCCTCCGCAGCAAGAAACTGAGCTACCACATGAAATTCCCTGCTACACTCCGAGTGGTGCACAACGGAGCCACCAGAGAATTCCAATCTGCAGAAACTGCACAGAAGTTCGAACAACCTTAATGGGCCGTAATCTTCTGAAAAAACCCACGGAGAGCAAGCATCTTTAAGATAAGTAATGAACGAATATAATGTGTGATTGATTGATATTTTTCCACAAGCAAATAACAATGAAAGTGCTTAGCCAGGAAAAGGACTCAACTGGGAGATGGATAATACTTAAATGTGATATAACTCAAGAAGCATACACACTTATTAATATCTATGGCCCAAATAATGACGATGCTCTATTTTTTAAAGACATTCTATTAGCTGCTGCACAGACTTATGGAAAATCTATTATGGCTGGGGATTATAATTTGACTCTTAACCCCTCACTGGATAAAACAAACAAGAACCCCCTCCCACTAAGCACTGCAGCTAAGGCTGTCAGGGAAGGTATGCATGATCTGGGCTTGGTGGATACTTGGAGAACACTTAATCCACTGGAGAGAGAATTTTCATTCTTCTCAGCAGCACACAACAGCTACTCTAGAATAGATCTGTTCCTAATATCCAAAACAATGCTTCACAATGTAATACTATGTAAATATAAGGCGGCAACCTTATCAGACCATTGTCCTTTAAAATTGAGAGTAAGACAAAACTTAGAGCGCCCCAGACCTCACCGATGGAGATTTAAACCATACCTCCTTAACGATCCTGAATTTGTTGTCTTTATAGAAAACAAAATTGATGAGTTTTTGGAGGTCAACACCAACTCTGCCTCCCCAAGCACCATATGGGAAGCTCTGAAAGCCTTGTTAAGAGGACAGATCACATCTTATGGCTCTCATAAACAAAGAATCAGCAGACAACACTTAAATATATTAGAGCAAGAAATCCATGAACTGGAAACAAAGCACGCAGAAGTCAATGGAGCTGAAATAGCCAATTTGCTAAAAAAAAAAAAAAAAAAAAGACTTGAATATTGCAATCTAACCACTAGACAAGCAGAAGCAAATATGGCAAGAACTAAATATCACTACTATGAAAAAGGAGATACAACTGGTAAACTTCTTAGCTGGCAAATCAGAAAAGAGGAAAGCTCAAAAATAATAGATTCAATACGAACTAAAGATGGCGACATTGTAAACAAGCCTGATGAGAGAAATCAATGTTTTGAAAGCTTCTGTCACAGTCTGTACAAATCTGAAAACCAAATAGGTAGAAACAAAAAGTGTGAGGATTTTTTGGGAAATATAGAAGTAACTAAGCTCTCAGAAGAAATAAAAAGTAGTCTTGATCATGAAATATTGCTGGAAGAACTTAGTAAGGCAATTCAAAGCTTGCAATCAGTAAAAGCCCCTGGCCCAGATGGCCTACCGACCGATTTTTATAAACAGTTCCAGAACAAACTGATTCAACCATTGATGGAGATGCTTAAAGAAAGCCTAGAAAGGGAAAGACTACCACCAAGCCTAGAAGTGGCAACCATCAATGTATTTCCCAAGATGTCTAAGGACAAACAACTATGTGACTCTTATCGACCTTTGTCAATGCTAAATGTGGATTTTAAAATATTCTCTAAACTGGTAGCACTACGGCTGGAGGGCGTGATGACACACCTTATCCACGAAGACAAGACAGGATTTATACAACAGCGACAGGGTGCAGACAATATCAGAAAGTTAATCCATATCATCGAAGTTGCTAAATGTTCAGAAGATCCTACATTCATTATCTCTATGGATGCACAGAAGGCATTTGACAGAATCGAGTGGGAATATCTTTTTCACACGCTGAAGCACATGAACTTTGGTGAGGTTTTCATAAAATATATTAAAATCATGTATCACTCTCCCAAAGCCCAGGTTCTGACAAATGGAGTTATGTCCAAGCCATTTCAGCTGGGAAGGGGGACAAGACAGGGCTGCCCTCTTTACCCTCTCTTATTCGCCTTGGCCATTGAACCCCTATCTGTGGCAATTCGCTCTAACAGGGAGGTATGTGGTATACAGACCGGAACATGCGAAAGCAAACTTTCCTTATATGCGGATGATTTATTAATTTATATTACACATCTAGAAAAGTTTGTACCTCAACTGCTCACAATATTAGAGAAGTAGAGTACAATATCAGGCTTCAAGCTTAACTACGAGAAGAGTGAAGTCATGCCCCTGAACCAAGGTGCTACCTGTAACTCGGGAACACTTGCATCTCACTTTAAACTGACACCAAACAACCTCAAATACTTGGGAATTCAAATACCCAACGACCTGAATCAAATATACCAAAAAAACTACTTGCCTATTCTTGAAAAGATTAAAATGGACTTAAATAAATGGAAGGATTTACCCATCTCATTAATCGGCAGAGTTAACATCGTCAAGATGACTGTCTTGCCGAAAGTTATTTATCTGTTCCAGTCAATCCCACTCAATTGTCCATCAAGTTTTTTTTTATCTCATTGAACAAATTAATTACTAGTTTTCTGTGGTCTCAAAAACGTGCCAGGATTAAGTTATCATCATTGCAAGCTCCATTAAACAAAGGAGGTTTGAACCTACCTAATTTCAGGTTATATTACCTGGCCAGCCAATCTTGCAACATCTGGTGCTGGCTTAACAATGAGAAAGCATCCACCCCTGGATGGACCAAATTGGAAAAGCATATAACGCATCCTACCCCATTATATTCAATACCGTTTATTGAAACCGTCAAAAACCTTAAAGCTGTTACTACAAACCGGGTCATAAATCACACATTTAAGTGCTGGAAAGAAACATTTAAACTTATAGGGTCTCAGAACACCTTGGTGAAGAGCACACCCCTGTGGAACAATCCACTTGTCCCTAAAGACAGCAGAGACAGAATCATTGAGGACTGGAAACTTAAGGGAATTGAAGAGATTGGAGATCTGTGCAATCAAAATGTTTTCGCAGATTTTAAGTACCTCAGGGGAAAATTTGACATACCACCTAATAAGTTTTATAAATACTTGCAAATAAGGAACTGGGTCAAAATTAAAAGCCCCAGCTTCCCCTATATTGCAGAAACATCGATAGAGAAAATGTTTAGGACTACCAGCACCCAGAAGGGCCTCATTTCTAAATTGTACGCAGTATTAAATAACGAACAGAAAGCTGATAGGATGATCCAACTCCAGAATAAATGGGGAAACGACATTCAGTATGAATACTCAATGCATGAATGGCAGTCCCTACTCCAAAAGACTCCAAAAACCCTAACTAATACAAAACACAGATTAATCCAATTTAACATCTTTCATAGGATATATTACACACCACATAGGCTCTATCAGTTCAGTCAGGAGACATCTCCCTGCTGCCCTAGGTGCAACAATCAAACAGGGGACCTAATACATATGTTTTGGAATTGTGAAAGACTGAATGATTACTGGAACTTTATATTTGACCAACTTTCCAAAATATTTTTGAAAGAGCTGACCCCAAACCCCCGCATGGCTATTCTGGGCGATGCTACAGTGCTGATAAAATTTGACAAGCATGAAAAGAAACTTATCCTACTGGCTATGACTGCAGCTAATGAAATGCATTTTATGCCACTGGAAATCTGAAACCCCTCCCTCAATCAAGCAGTGGTGGTCAGAATTGCTATCGTATTGTACACCTGAGAAAATCATGTATTATGTGAAAGGACAACAAATGCAATTCCAAAAAGTTTGGGGTCGTTTTATAGATTATATCCCCATAATGGGGGATCAAGTAGAAGCCTAATTTGATTAATTTATCAAAGTGTTACCATGATTATGTCTTTTGGTTTTATTTTATTTATTTTTTATTTTTTTTATTAATTGTTGTTGTTGTTGTTGTTGTTGTTGTTGTTGTTGTGTGTGAATCTTTTTGTTTATTTTTATCTTTTTTTTCTTTCTTTCATCATTAGCTCAGTATTTTTAGTATTATTACTATTATTATTATTCTTGTCTCTACATGAATTTGATGACATCTAGATGTTGCTCTGCACTGGGCTCGGGACAGGGGGGGAATGTGAATGTCAGTACGGTGCTGTTGTAAGACGGGTTAAAGATATATGTTACTGCTGCTGGTACTGTCTTGCCTGCATGGTGTCTATTGTTTGGGGTAAAATGAATTAAAATAAAATAATTGAAAAAAAACAACAACTTGTTTATCTACTTTAACAAATTCTGAATCTGAGTATTGTTATTCTGGTTGAATACGGTTAAACATTATACACAGTCATCCTCTATCGGTTTCATATTCTCCAAACTCACTGGCCCTTTTCGAAAAGCCACAGTTCAGGATGGAGTGCAGACTTTTCAGTAGACTGACCCCTCGTGGTCATTAAGTGGGCATTTTTTGGGTCCACTTCAGTAGACTGAACATTTCAGCATGGATGCTAACTTCCGGGTTTGGTGCAGTATGGTTTGGATGCATCCTATCAGGAAAGTAGTTGTATTTTAACACCCACAATGCTGTGCGAAATTAAATGTAAAACGTCACTTCACGTGCGCCTCCAAATCAAAACAAACGAGGATGGATGCAGCCGGTTCGGGTAACGCGGCTTTCAAATGTTAAGTTCTTAAATCGTTTACATGCAATGCAAAGTTTTCTTTCATTCACATCTGAGTTGGAGTGTCACAAACATGAGGAGGGCTAATGACACCACTTCCAAACTGAATGAATCAGACGAAGTAGGAACAAATATCGGCCTACTGAGAAGGGACCGTATACTGTCAGACTGTGGAGGCACTTTGCAATTCAGAAGCTACCATACTCCAAACTGCAGGATGCCAAAATCCTCTCCCCCATGGCTACAAGTGGTTTCTATCAGAGTTCAAGCCATCCGTAAAAACATGCACTTCCTTGTATTGGACACTAGGAGGCATTATCCATAAATGTTTGGATCTAAGGATGCCAGTCTCATACAAAAGTGGAAACCATGTGCGTGCAAGTTATGGTTTTAGAGCACACTGGTGTAGCAGTGCAGCACTTATTCAAATAATACATCTAAAAGTCAAGATAACTAATTTGCAATCATTTGAATACCAAATCAAGACACTGGTAATGTTATGATTGACAGCTCTGTTGACAAATGAGGCTCCTGCAATGTTCTTTAAACAGAGACGGGGAATTTATTAGAGATACAAACACAACCACAAAGTTTAGGTTTCCAAAATATTTAGTCATTAGTATTATTCTAAAAAGGATTCCAAAGTCATCACAGTAGTATTTCATATTAATATGCACAACCTCGTGAATGACTGAATGGAACTAACCTCTAAGAAAGGAATTATAAAAGCATCATAATGTTTCTTTATAACAGCAAAATGAGTTTAGATTAAGTTTCACAATAATCTTTAAGAGAAGAAAAAAAAACATCTTTCTCTGCTAGACATTTCTATTCGATGTAGAAATCATACAGTTAGAGCTGTATTACCCAATATGAAATGCTGAATCTCTCAGTAGCAGATGAAGTGGAGTTCTTCCCCACAGTCCCAGTTCTCCCAGTGTCCCTCTTTGGTTAGAGCCCCGCAGCGTTTCCTGAGAGGACACTGGTGCTCCTGATCTCCTTGGCGCCAGTTCTCGTACACCATTGGGTCACCGTTCACCCACAACCAGTGGTCTCCAAGAAAACGCAAGCCAATCCAAACCCTGTCAGTGATGCGCTCGTGCTGGATCTCGCTCAGAGTCAGGAGCTGCTCGGTGTCAGACTGCAGGGTGGTGAGGTCAGTGTGAGTCTCTCTGCAGTACTCCAGAGCCCCCTCCCAGGTCTTCTTCACCTCCACTGCGGTTAAACTGAAGCAGTAAAAAGGCAGCAAATCTGATGGGTTTCCATCGTTCCATTTTCCATGAGGTAAAAGATTTACAACATTCTCAATTCCCTTGAAGTCATCTGGTTGGTCAGGAGCCCAGTTAAAGTATGTGCTGTCTCCACCTCCTGACCACTTCCACACAGAGTGCTTGACGGCATCTCGGTGGAGACCGATCCATCCAACCCTGAATCTTTCACCTGCAGCAGTTTGGAGCATTTCTTGCTCTCTCTCGCTACTAACAAAGGACAGATCAGTGTGATGCTCTCTACAGTAAGCCTGAGCCTCAAACCATGTCATTTCTTTAGGAAAAGAATGGTGTTTTCCTGAACCGTCAACAGCTGCACAGATAAAGACAAAGAATATCGTACTCTTCATGGTTGCAGCAATGTAGCTAGAGCTGAAGGTGTTTTGCTGCGTCTTCTCTCTGATGGTGTCCTCTGGGGCTCTAGGTTATTAAGGAAATTAATTTGCATGTGCTACATGCAAAGCATCTTCTCGGTAGACTTCAGAAAACTAAATCGTGTTCAGTGACCCTTTTCACAGACACGTTATCTATTACTTAAAAAAAAGATCTGAGTAGTTTAAAAGCAATTTTTTGACAAATTTATATCACCACCCTTACAAGAAGAAGCTAAAAGACCTGTGTGTGCTGCGTGATGTTTGTGCTGGAGCAGATCAGGAAGGACGCTGTGCACAGTGATGCTGTGGACTCTTTGGGTTAGGCCCATAGACTGTATAAACATGGTCAGAGTCTGAGTGACGTCGCCCATTGGTTTATGAAGGGCTGTTTTGGAAGCCCGTCCATAGGGGTTGTCATATAGGAAATGCTGACTATCAAACTTTTCGGTCAACCTAACAACGTGCAAAGAGCTGGAGCTGAGGCGGCCTGAAAAACCCTAAAATGCAGCCGCTTGCATTTAGATCAGTCACGCCCCTAATGATGCATAACTCGTATCCTTTATAAAATCTAAACGGTTGAGTTATAAAAACAAATCCAACCCATCTACAGAGTGTGCTGATAAAGATTTTAACTACTCAGACCAAACTCGTTGTTTGAACCAGGCTGTTAACATGTTTATTCCTGCTCTCAAAACAGACATTTTAATACGGGGTGTGTATGGGACTTCTGGGTGTTTTGGAGCAGCCCTTCAGTGGACACTTGAGGAACTGCAGTTATTTTTGCAATACCACTACCGCTTCATTTGTCACTTGGTTCGGCCTGAGACAGGGGCTTGTCCAGAGGGTTCACCTTGATATCTGATTGGCCATCTCAAAATCCTTAACTCTGATTGGCTGTTTTCTCCTTGTCAGAGGCGGACCTGGTTTAAAATCAACAATTTCAGCACATGTAGTAGCTTACTTAGCATTTCGATGTGCCATATTTCCTTTTGTTTGTAATCTAAATTTTGACTTTGAACTTACATCTTCTTATTGTCTACAAGGTGTTCCACAAGGATCACTTCTAGGCCCTGTCTTATTTACAATCTATGTCATCAAGATTGTCTCATCTATAACGGACAGTAATATTCATCTTTATACTGATGATACTATTCTGCAGTGTTCTGCTGTAAAAGCGCTTTGAGTATTCAGAAGACTAGAAAAGGACTAAAGAAGTTCAAGTCCATTTACCATTTGCTGCAGAAAAGAGCAGCTGTAAAGTTATGATACGGGGAATGTATTAGAGACACAAACACATACACAAGGTTTAGGTTTCCAAAATATTTAGTCATTAGTATTATTCTAAAAAGGATTCCAGAGTCATCACAGTAGTATTTCATTTTAATATGCACAAACACAACACACAATAATAATTTTTAAATATACTAATTATTTAAATAACAGTCAGGATATGCGATAAGTAAAGTTCAGACAACTTAAAGGAATATTTCACCCGTTGAAACATGAATCTATTGACATTGGGTCATATATGTAGTAGAAATGTGAAATAAATTTTAGGTTGGTGCCTTCTTGGCCGAGAAAAGGCAGAAAGTGTCTTTATGGCTCATGTGGATGAAAGACACTAACTCCCAGAATGCACAGCTCCGCAGGCCACTCCCACTGAAGCTGGGGCTTTATTTACAGACATATACTACAACACATACGGCTGTTTCCTCAACTGATTCCGAGATTTCTTCCAGAAGAAATTGGAATCTTGAAAACTCCTGGCAGAAAACGGACTCTATGTCCTTGTCCATAGGCAAACAGTGAGAGCACCGACACCACAGATTTTTGCGTCATCGGAGGCTCCTTTTCAGACTTAAAAATACAAAGATATCCCGTCTCAGGTCAAAATGAGGGCGGGATGCACAACCATTCAAAAATACTACCAGGTTTCTAATGATACAAAGCTTAATGCAAATGGGGGAAGTATTCCTTTAAAGTTCGCTCATCATGAACATTTCAAAAAATCTAGTTATAAGAATATTTATTTAAAGGAGCAATATGTAACTCTGACACCTAGTGTTTAAAACAGGCACTGAAGTCCAAATTCAAAACATTGTAGAGAGCTGTCTCCCCCCACCTCCTCCTCTCTACAGTTGATGCTCACACAGGTCACCATGTGGTGGACTCTGAAGCTTCAGTGTTTATCCAGCTCTGCATGGGTCTGTAAACCTTTCTGTGTTCTAACCTCTCTCCATTTTTCAAAAGCATCTCCAATATTGATCCTAGTTTGAGCACGTTTCTGCTCGTGGAGCTTATTACAGGGGTGCAAACTTGTCACCTTTCGGTGAAATTCGCCGTTTTGGATCCCAAATAGGGCATCTGTGTGATTAATTGAGATCTGCATTAAAAATATTCTGGGGGGGGGGGTCTATGACGCGAGCTGTCATGCTTCTTGCGGCCGGCGAGCACGGTCCCTGCAAACGTTGAGACGTTTCATACTGACTGCAGTCAGAGCGCTCAGCGCTCAACACGGCCCACATAAAGTACTTCCAGGCCCTGCAGCCAATCATTGCAACACGGTCGGCGCGAACCTGTCCGCGTTGTTACAAAATCTTGGAGGTGCGCGGCTGGGCGCTCAGACACTCCGCGGACCCTCCTCTCGACGGCCGCAATTGCGTAATATGGCCGCGCCGACCGCAAGAAGCATGAAACCTGATTCAACGAGTCAATGTGCAGCACATGGCTAATTTACATGACGTTATTTTTCTGTGAAAACACTGTGGAAAGATTTGAAGTCTGGTTAGCCAGCCAGCCTTTCTGTTAAACATCCTGTCTGATCATATTAACCGTTTGGTAGCCATAGGTAAAGGTGTTGAGAGTAGGCTAATGCGTGCTAGCTTGAAGGTAACTTCATACAGCTTTCTGGTTCATTATTATCTCAGGCAACATTAAAGTGACAGCTGGTCAACACATGTAATAAGGACAGAGGGAATATAAACTTAATGAAAATCAGCAGGAGCTAAACATCAGGTTAATATATTGATAATGTAGTAGCTTACTTAGCATTTCGATGTGCCATATTTCCTTTTGTTTGTAATCTAAATTTGGACGTTCATCTTCTTTTTGTCCACAAGGTATTCCGCAAGGATCACTTCTAGGCCCTGTCTTATTTACAATCTATGTCAACAAGATTTTCTATATAAGGGACTGTAATATTCATCTTTAAACTCATGATACTATTCTGCATTGTCCTGCAGACTCTGTGCAGCTCACTGCAACTTGCTATTAAGTCTTCAGAATGCATTAATCAGCCTTGGATTATCCTTAATGCCAACAAAACCAAATTCATGATCTTCTCCAAAGCCAGAGATATTGATTATTATTATTATTATTGATTATTATTAAGTCAAAAGACAGTAAAAATTGTTGTTTCTTTGTCGGTGGTCTGACAGATGCGTGGATTGTGGCTGCTGTGGTGCGGTCATTGAGGGCCATGGCTATGGTAGCTGGTTTATCAAAAAAGTGCAATGCTTCATGCAGGTGGGTCAGATTAAGGTCAGTTCATGTTCTTAGTACTATTTCTCCACGTTGTTACTTTGATTAGAAGGAAAACGTTTCTTTCTAAAAGAACAAATAACTTCAATTAATTTGCCGTTTGATTTTTATCCCCCAGTTACAACCGCAACATTCCCGGTGTAACGCCAAAGTGAATGGCACGCTTGCTGCATACAAGATGATGATTTTTCAGTGATATTCATGGTCTTGGTCTTGTCTTGGTCTTGGTTTTGTCTTGGTCTTGGCTCGGTCTCGGAGCTCTCCGGTCTCTGTGATGTCTTGGTCTTAGTTAGTGTGGTCTTGACTACAACACTAAGGCACACACTGTACAACTGTTTAAATGTCTATAGGTGGAAAATCACATCACAGCCTACACGAGCGCACGGGCACACAACCCTGGTGTGAAATAGGCCTAAGCACCAGCCACAAGCCCTGTGTTTGCAGAATTTTTTCCGTAGCCTTCTTGCATCAAGGCCCGTAACTTCACTATTGATCCACTCCTCTGCTAAGGTGTGTACCTGGTCCCTTTTCTGAGACCGGCAAGCTTTTTGCTTTCCTACATACGAGGCATCCTAACTTTAAGTGTTGTTACGTAACACTTCAAGTTCATGAGTCATAAATGATTTCATATTCTCATAACTGAATGTATTAGATAAATAAATAATAATTCATGGATGTTAAGCTAAGAGGTTAAAAACACTGTTATAAAATTACGTTTCTTTGTGGAACTAAAGTTCCTTCTAAGGGACGGACATGTACGGTGAGCACACATTACCTCCCGCAAATTTGTGCAGACATGCATGAATTTCACATATTGAATACTGTATAACCACATGGTCACTTTCTGCTGGCACAACACTTAAACCAATACAATCTCTTTTTAAAAAGGCCATAAAATTCTTTGACAAAAAGCCACTTTCGTTTCACCATTGCACTGTTTTAGATAAACATAATTGACTAAATTTTCATAATTTTGTTCATTTTAAAAATGCATGTTTTATATATAAAATTTTGCACGGACTTGATTCTCCTCCTTGGAAGGACTTTATAAAGCTGAAGTCTGCCAGTGGGATCGGCACCAGGGCCACAGCCCGGGGAGACTGTGAGGTCCCATACAGACGCACTACATTCGGATAAACTGTTCTGTCATTCAAATTAACTACATATTGGAATATTCTCCCACTCACAATAAGAGACTCACAAACATATGCATCCTTCAAAACACACCTCAAACAGTGGATAAAAGAAAACCAAGTCTGTGACCACCTTTAACCTTTAACCTCTATTATTGTCTTGTGTCACTTGTGCCTTTGTATTTGTATTTGTAATTTGTCTTTCTCTGTTACCTGCCTAGGGACAACAGATGGAAACTAGCACTTCTGCTATAATCTGGCATTTTTACAGCTGTAATTGTTACAGCTGTTCATTAATATGCACTGTCTCTAACAAATAAATAAATAAATAAATAAGACTGTTACCACCGATGTCTGAAGTTCAAGCAGACGGTGAAAGACACTTCATAAGAACTTTAAAGGAGTCAAGAACCTCTTTTCATGACAAGTGGTGCAACAAGGTATTTGTTTTATCTGAAATGTACTTTAATTCATGTTTATGCAGATAATTATTCTGTAATCGTATAAGTTGTACCACAAGACATTTTATAGTCTCTTTATACAGCGCTTGTTCCCGCTATTTTTTCGGTGTCATTCGGATTCATGTTTTTAGAAGTGAATCCAAGGTTAGAAAGTAATGAATTTTGCTCTCTCTTTGACATATTTCCCGGACTTGACGATCACCAAGTCTGTACCTTTTAATCGAGAGTAACGTAAGCGAGGATGCCAAAGAAGGTTGTCCGGCTGGGTAACATTAGGTCATAGTTTGCTAACCTTTCGCTGTTGAGGCTTTCAGGGGGTTTTAAGTGTCAACCAAGGGGTCTCACTTACCCCAAGACCACATGTATTTTGCATACTGGTTTTAGACCACACTGGAGTCGCAGTGCAGCACTTATTCAAATGATACATCGAAATGTCGAGATGATGACTAATTTGCATTCATTTGATTACCAAATCAAGACACTGGTAAGAATGGCTTTACCTCATTAATGGTTTTGAAATACAAAATAATTTTAAAAACGTCTCTAAAAGTTTGATTAACTTTAGAAATTCAGCGATTAGTCACGATTAAGAAAATTAATCGTTTGACAGCCTCAGTATGAAACCATAGTCTGTATAAAGAATGGACAGTACAAGAGCTCTGGAGAAGTGGAGACAGAAATATAGAGCGCCCCCTGCTGACTGGTCCATGTTAACATGATGGAAACTTTACATACTTGTCAAATAAAATGTTCTCAAACTGTCCTGATAGCTAGTTCTTATCTTGTTGATTTGTGTTACTGCTTTTTGAGAAGTGAAGTTTTAAGAAATGATTTGCTGCAGAAAAGAGCGGATGTAATGTTATGATTGACAGCTCTGTTGACAAAAGACTCTCCTGCGACGTTCTTTAATCAGAGACGGGGAATTTATTAGAGATACAAACACAACCACAAAGTTTAGGTTTCCAAAATATTTAGTCATTAGTATTATTCTAAAAAGGATTCCAAAGTCATCACAGTAGTATTTCATATTAATATGCACAAACACAAAACACAATAATAATTTTCAAATACACAAATTATTTAAATAACAGTCAGGATATGAGATAAGTAAAGTTCAGACAACTTAAAGTCTGCTCATCATGAACATTTCTAAAAGTCTAGTTAAAAAATGTATTTATTTAAAGGAGCAATATGTAACTCTGACCCCTAGTGTTTAAAATGGGTACTGCAGTCCAAATTAAAAACATTGTAGAGAGCTGTCTCCCCCCGCCCTCCTCTCTAGAGACGATGCTCACTCAGGTCACCATGTGGTGGACTCTGTAGCTTCAGTGTTTATCCAGCTCTGCATGGGTCTGTAAACCTTTCTGTGTTCTAACCTCTCTCCATTTTTCAAAAAGCATCTCCAATATTGATCCTAGTTTGAGCACGTTTCTGCTCGTGGAGCTTATTAGAAACATGCAGAGGCTTTTTAGGTCGGGTACAATCACTTCTATCTGAACCACTTCTCTTGCTGCAACACCTGTTGGTTTGACCTGATAACTGCTCTCATATCTGGCAAACCGAGGGGCGTCCAAAACGGCCGTGTGGGGGGGGGGGGGGGGGGGGGGGGGGTCGCCTTAGAACCGCCTACCTTCTCTGCTCCAAACAAATCCAGAGCATTCAGGAGCAGAATCTAAAGTTAGGAGGAGGACATACTGGCTGCTGCATTGTTGTCAGAGAAGCCAGCACTTCAACATGTTTCATTAATGTCTGATCATATAGTAAGCTCACTTTATCATTTCATTCAGTAGATATCTTACAGACTGCTCCTTTAAACATTTAATTAAACTTCAAACATACAAGTCTCAAAACCGGGATTACAAAGGCTCCCCTGTTAAATAACATCTTAAAAGAGTGAGTATAGCACACAATGACAAAACAAGTGAAGGTATGGTGCTTAAGAAATGACAGACGCAGACATTCAACCTCGTGAATGACTGAATGGAACTAACCTCTAAGAAAGGAATTATAAAAGCATCATAATGTTTCTTTATAACAGCAAAATGAGTTTAGATTAAGTTTCACAATAATCTTTAAGAGAAGAAAAAAAAACATCTTTCTCTGCTAGACATTTCTATTCGATGTAGAAATCATACAGTTAGAGCTGTATTACCCAATATGAAATGCTGAATCTCTCAGTAGCAGATGAAGTGGAGTTCTTCCCCACAGTCCCAGTTCTCCCAGTGTCCCTCTTTGGTTAGAGCCCCGCAGCGTTTCCTGAGAGGACACTGGTGCTCCTGATCTCCTTTGCGCCAGTTCTCGTACACCATTGGGTCACCGTTCACCCACAACCAGTGGTCTCCAAGAAAACGCAAGCCAATCCAAACCCTGTCAGTGATGCGCTTGTGCTGGATCTCGCTCAGAGTCAGGAGCTGCTCGGTGTCAGACTGCAGGGTGGTGAGGTCAGTGTGAGTCTCTCTGCAGTACTCCAGAGCCCCCTCCCAGGTCTTCTTCACCTCCACTGCGGTTAAACTGAAGCAGTAAAAAGGCAGCAAAATTGATGGTCTCCTATCGTTCCATTTTCCATCAGATTTAAGAATTACAACATTCTCAATTCCCTTGAAGTCATCTGGTTGGTCAGGAGCCCAGTTAAAGTATGTGCTGTCTCCACCTCCTGACCACTTCCAGACAGAGCGCTTGACGGCATCTTGGTGGAGACCGATCCATCCAACCCTGAATCTTCCACCTGCAGCAGTTTGGAGCATTTCTTGCTCTCTCTCGCTACTAACAAAGGACAGATCAGTGTGATGCTCTCTACAGTAAGCCTGAGCCTCAAACCATGTCATTTTATGAGGAAAAGAATGGTGTTTTCCTGAACCGTCAACAGCTGCACAGATGAAGACAAAGAATATCGTACTCTTCATGGTTGCAGCAATGTAGCTAGAGCTGAAGGTGTTTTGCTGCGTCTTCTCTCTGATGGTGTCCTCTGGGCTCTAGGTTATTAAGGATATGAATTTGCATGTTCCACATGCAAAGCATCTTTATGGTACACTTCAGAAAAAGAAATCAACCTGCAGGAGCAATTCCGAAGAATGGCTAAGTAAAAAAAAGGGTTGTGTGGCCTCAATAGTGGATCACCTTAAAATAAATGGTGTCCTCTTTATCTCATTGAAGTTTGTTCAGTGACCTTTTAGAAAACAACAATTTGAGCACATGTAGTAGCTTACTTAGTATTTCGATGTGCCATATTTCCTTTTGTTTGTAATCTAAATTTGGTCGTTCATCTTCTTTTTGTCCACAAGATGTTCCACAAGGTGTTCCGCAAGGATCACTTATAGGCCCTGTCTTATTTACAATCTATGTCAACAAGATTTTCTATATAAGGAACTGTAATATTCATCTTTAAACTCATGATACTATTTTGCATTGTCCTGCAGACTCTGTGCAGCTCACTGCAACTTGCTATTAAGTCTTCAGAATGCATTAATCAGCCTTGGATTATCCTTAATGCCAACAAAACCAAATTCATGATCTTCTCCAAAGCCAGAGATATTGATTATCTCTAGTGAATCACCGACAATATTAGCTCTATTTATAGGGTCACTGTGTATAAATAATCTTGGTATTTGGCTACAGATCATTTACATTTAAGCACCATGTCAGAAATCTCTCCCCCAAACTTCGGCAGAAACTATGGCGATATAATCCATAAACATGAATCTGCTTCCACTTTCAAATCGTAAAATAGATGTAATGTGTTTGGATTAGATCTTTCTCTGGATTTGGATCATGACGACCCTTGCTGATGCAGCAGGAGTGTTTTAGTTTGAATATTATGATTTTGAGGGCACCGTAAATGTTCAGATGGTAAGTCAAAAGACAGTAAAAATTGTTGTTTCTTTGTCGGTGGTCTGACAGATGCGTGGATTGTGGCTGCTGTGGTGCGGTCATTGAGGGCCATGGCTATGGTAGCTGGTTTATCTAAAAAGTGCAATGCTTCATGCAGGTGGGTCAGATTAAGGTCGGTTCATGTTCTTAGTACTATTTCTCCACGTTGTTACTTTGATAAGAAGGAAAACGTTTCTTTCTAAAAGAACAAATAACTTCAATTAATTTGCCGTTTGATTTTTATCCCCCAGTTACAACCGCAACATTCCCGGTGTAACGACAAAGTGAATGGCACGCTTGCTGCATACAAGATGATGATTTTTCAGTGATATTTATGTTCTTGGTTTTGTCTTGGTGTCGATCCCTAAATGTCTTGGTCTTGACTCGGTCTCTGAGCACTCCGGTCTCTGTGATGTCTTGGTCTTAGTTAGTGTGGTCTTGACTACAACACTAAGGCACACACTGTACAACTGTTTAAATGTCTATAGGTGGAAAATCATATCACAGTGAGTGTTTTATTAGTGGATGACTGTTGCCTTTTGCCTGCTCCCATTAGGATTAGTTTTCTTGTGAGGATTGATTACCTGTGTAACTACCTACCTGGACTGTTTATCAAACTCGGCCTGTTTACTGAACTCTGGTGCTTGTGTTAGCTGTACATGTTTGGGTCCTTTTATTCTGCTTTCACTCGCTGTGTTTCTATTTTATTACTTAATGTTTTACAGTTCTGAGTAGACTTCCTTCTCTCGATGTTTAGAGAGGGCAGCGCCCATCATTAACCACCGCCACTGGGGAAGCGTGCAACGTGCAAAGGAAGGAAATAAACCAAATACAGTAAGCCACATTCAAATGGTCGCCGGTGATCCTGCTTTGCTTCTTGTGACATTGATTCATGAAAATAAAGGCCCAGAGGTCAAATTGGATGAAAGCACGTTGTGTAAATGAGCCTGACTCATGAGCACATTATCTCCTCTGCTCAACTCTCAGAACGCCATAACCAGGGTGCATAAAACCCGGTGGCAATTTGGTAGGCCACCCTACCTAGCACTCAAACATTATGCTAAAGTCTTACACGGACTCAATAGTACACAATATTCAAGATTTCATGGATGCAAGCCAAATAAATCAATAACAGTCTATACACGATTTGACTTACATAATTAACAATACCGCCACTCTCACAGCTACACAACAAACAACCAAGCCCCGCAACAGAATCTGCTCAGCACACTTTAACCTACACGAGTGCACGGGCACAAAACCCTGGTGTGAAATAGGCCTTTTCAGTGATATTTATGGTCTTGGCTCGGTCTCAGAGCACTCCGGTCTCTGTGATGTCTTGGTCTTAGTTAGTGTGGTCTTGACTACAACACTAAGGCACACACTGTACAACTGTTTAAATGTCTATAGGTGGAAAATCACATCACACTGTAAAAGTGAATCATTTAGGACACACAACCAAAGCTCACAGAGCTTGTAAATCTTAAGGGTCCACCAACAATAGTGCCATAAATATAAAGACCACTCCTTCAGGCATCGCAGTCTCAGTCTATAAATATGACAAGTGAATCACTCAGGCACTTAAGAGGTCCAATCTCTGTTCCTGGATTTACAGGCCAGCGAGAGCATTGGACAAGAAATTGATGTTCTCACTCTCCAGGAAATAATTACAAATAATGGCTCAGGTTGAGGAGTCAGAAGAACAGCAGGGGGATAAAAAATGATGGCATGCTGCACTCTGACTAACAATGATCAATAATGGAGGAAATGAAAGATGAATGATCGCGATCTGACAGATGTGGGCAGAACATCTTAAGGGAAGGACATCATGACATCAAGGATATTAAAATACATGAGAGGTGCATGAAGAGTTGTTGTCAGAGAATTACGGTGTGTCTAACGATGAAATCGATGGTGGGAATGAAAAACAAGACAAATGGAAGGATTAGTGATTTACGTAATCTCGATTTACAGATTCTGCATATAAATGTAAAATCTGTAGAATTTCAGCAAGCTTAAAGGCAGGGTTGGTAGTTTTTCGAAAAACTAGCATGACTTTGAAAGTAGCATTCCCTCACTGCTCCGTTTGCACCAACCCCTAAACCAGTAAGTACGTATTCACACTGAAATGAACGAGTGCTATTTGGAACCCGTTTTTTAATGAATGCTGACAGAATACCAGAGGCATGGTACACATTATCTGACAAGGTCTGTTTTATTTTATTTCTGGTCATTTTTGCTCATTGTTGTTTCTTTTTTTTTTTTTTTTTTTACATACCTGTGTGTCTGTCTTACCGATCCTGCTCCTCATGTTTCCCCACCTTGTGCTGCCCATGTTTGTACTCACCTGAGTCTTGTTAACCCCTGATTGTCTGTGTATATAAACCTTGTGTTTCCTACCTTATGTTTCCAGTTTGTTGTTTGTTCCCTAGTGTTGCCTCTTTTTCCCCAGTGAGTGTTTTATTAGTGGATGACTGTTGCCTTTTGCCTGCTCCCATTAGGATTAGTTTTCTTGTGAGGATTGATTACCTGTGTAACTACCTACCTGGACTGCTTATCAAACTCGGCCTGTTTACTGAACTCTGGTGCTTGTGTTAGCTGTACATGTTTGGGTCCTTTTATTCTGCTTTCACTCGCTGTGTTTTTATTTTATTACTTAATGTTTTACAGTTCTGAGTAGACTTCCTTCTCTCGATGTTTAGAGAGGGCAGCGCCCATTATTAACCACCGCCACTGGGGAAGCGTGCAACGTGCAAAGGAAAGAAATAAACCAAATACAGTAAGCCGTATTCAAATGGTTCGCCGGTGATCCTGCTTTGCTTCTTGTGACATTGATTCATGAAAATAAAGGCCCAGAGGTCAGATGGGATGAAAGCACGTTGTGTAAATGAGCCTGACTCATGAGCACATTATCTCCTCTGCTCAACTCTCAGAATGCTGCAACAATGATTTATGATGCTAATTGGGTTTATTAGATGAGATACTAATTGTATTGAACAGATTTCTGTCTTCCATGCAGGAGTGGCGCTCTGCTTGGAGTGAAAAGGTCAGAAAAAAATGACAGTAAAATGAACTGACTGTGAGCTGAATAATCACTCTCTCTGTTTTCTGTTTTACTCTCTCGCTCTCAAAGGAAAGAAAGTGTGAGGCAGGTGAGTGTGTGTGTGTACATTTTTTTTTAAAGTGTTTGGGGGGAGGTGGGGTCAATATGCTCTCTGGCCCCCCCAGGTCAATTGCATTATTCAGAATAGAGATAAGAGGCTCCACACTCTGTACCTTTCTGATACTGCTTAACCTCCACATGGTAATACGCACACACACACACACACACACACACACACACACACACACACACACACACACACACACACAAAAACATAACAACAGCGGCACTACACTCGCTCCTACACACACACTCAAATACATAAGCACCCTCTGCAGTTCATCTGATAGTCGACTGAACAACCTTGGAATTCAAAACATTGCGTGAAGGGCGTGAAGCTGCAGGGATTCACACTCTGGACGCTTCGCTCTTCGAGCTTAAAGCGAATCCTGCAAACAGTAACAACAAACCGAGGAATATTGTAAACAACGCTCACTGAGCTCATTTCAGGAAAAGAATCAAAGTGAGATGTAAATGATGGCTAAGAAATCAAGGAAAATGAGGGTCAGTTGTATAGAACTGGTGTGGAAGTAGCAGCGCCGCACGAGTGGTCGCATGTTACAGCAGCTCCTGCCCGTAACAGGGTTTTTCTGAATTTTTTATTATTCTAGCTCTTTTTTGTAGATTACTTCCATAATCCACTACCACAAGATGGACACAACTCTTGTTGTGTTTGCGCTGGTATTTCTGCTGTTTTTCACTCTACTGTTTACATCTGGGACCGCGGAGGTCTCGTGTAGCAGTGGCTCTATTGTTTACACCCGCGATCAGCTGTTAGCCCTCCGTAGCACTGCGAAGCTAACCGGCGAAAGACCCGATGTTCCCCGCGAGCTGAGGAGACGGAGACGGGGGTTGCCGTGCCGGGGTAAAGTGCCGCAACAAGAGGAGACGTTTCAAACCCGTCCTTCCCTCGGTCATCACCGGGAATGTAAGATCTCTTCCCAATAAGATGGAGGAGCTAGCGGTGCTAACCCGGCATCAGAGGGAATATCGGGAATGTAGCCTAATGCTATTCACGGAGACCTGGCTAACGGAGCTAACACCGGACTCAAATGCTAAGCTGGATGGTTTTCAGCTGATGCGGGCTGACAGGACAAAGGAGAGCGGTAAGAGGAAGGGAGGAGGGCTGGCGATGTTTGTGAACGATAGATGGTGTAATCCGGGGCACATCACTATCAAGGAACAACTCTGCAGTAAGGACATAGAAGTGCTAGCTGTTAGCATGAGACCTTACTATCTGCCGCGGGAATTCTCGCATGTTATCGCGATAGCTGCGTATGTTCCCCCCTCTGCTAATGCAAGCTCGGCGTGTGATGTCCTGCACTCATTAACAAACAGGCTGCAGACACAGCACTCACAGGCCCTCTTCCTTATTACTGGGGACTTTAATCATGCCTCTCCTTCCTCTACCCTGCCCACCTTCACACAATATGTCACCTGCCACACCAGAGACAATAAAATACTGGACCTTTTCTATGCCAACACCAAGGAGGCATACACCTCGTCTCCTCTCCCTCCCCTTGGAAGATCAGATCACAACCTGGTGTACCTCCTGCCTGTGTACAAAGCTCTGGTACACAGACAACCAGCTGTCACCCGCACTGTTAAAAGATGGTCCGATGAGACGGAAGAGGCTCTTAAGGACTGTTTTGAGACAACTGCGTGGGAAGTGTTCTGTGATGACCATGGGGAGAACATTGACAGTCTCACACACTGTATTACAGACTATATTAATTTCTGTGTGGATCACACCGTACCCACCAGGACTGTACGTTGTTTTGCCAACAGCAAACCGTGGATTACTCCTGAAATAAAGGACCTCCTCAAGGACAAAAAGAGGGCTTTTAGGTCAGGAGACAAGGAGGAGATGAAGACTGTGCAGAGAGAGCTGAGGAGGAAGATCAGGGAGGGGAAACGCATCTACAGGAGGAAGATGGAGGAACAGCTGCAGCAGAAGAATGTCAGCGGAGTCTGAAAGGGCCTGAAAACCATTTCAGGTCACAAGGACTCCAACACTGAACTGGTTAGGGATCAGGAGTGGGTGAATGACCTTCAACAGATTTGAACAGCCATCCACCCCTCCCACTACCCATTCCACTCTGCTGCAACGACCACCGTCTGCCCCCGCTGCTGACTGCACAACCCCCACCTCACCCCCCTGCACATCACTCTCTGCTCCCCCCATCGTCAGCCCCATCCCCACCCCCACCCCCACACCTTCCAGCACACAGCCCCCCTGCTCCAGCCTGTCACTCACAACAGCCCAGGTGAACAGAGAACTGAGGAGGCTGAAGGTCAGAAAGGCAGTTGGTCCGGACGGCATCAGCTCCAGGCTCCTCAAATCCTGTGCAGACCAGCTCTGTGGGGTTATGGAGCACATGTTCAACTTGAGCCTGAAACTGGGGAGAGTACCAGAGCTCTGGAAGACATCCTGCGTGGTACCGGTGCCAAAGATCTCCCACCCCAAGGACTTCAACCACGACAGGCCAGTGGCACTGACGTCACACCTGATGAAGACCTTGGAGAGGTTGGTCCTTCACCATCTGCGCCCCCTGGTGAGCTCATCAATGGACCCACTGCAGTTCGCCTATCAGCCAGGCATCGGGGTGGATGATGCTGTCATCTACCTCACGCAGACATCTCTCTCACACCTGGAGAGGGCTGGGAGCACTGTGAGGATCATGTTCTATGATTTCTCCAGTGCTTTCAACACCATACAGCCCATGCTTCTGAGGGACAAGCTGGAACACACAGGAGTCGACCTGCACCTCACATCCTGGCTCCTGGACTATCTGACCAACCGGCCACAGTTTGTGAGGATACAGGACTGTGTGTCTCACCGGGTCATCTGCAGCACAGGGGCCCCACAGGGGACCGTCTTGGCTCCCTTCCTTTTCACCCTGTACACTGCAGACTTCTCCCATAAGACACCTAACTGTCACCTGCAGAAGTTCTCTGATGACTCTGCCATTGTCGGCCTCATCACTGATGGGGACGAGGGGGAGTACTGAGAACTCAACCTGGACTTTGTGGACTGGTGCCAACGGAACTGCCTCCAGATCAACGCGGGTAAAACCAAAGAGCTGGTGGTGGACTTCCGCAGGCGCAGACCCACTTCTCCCACACCGGTGAACATCCAGGGAAAGGACATTGAGATAGTGGACTCTTATAAGTACCTGGGTGTTCACCTGAACAATAAGCTGGACTGGACTGATAACACACAAGCTCTCTACAAGAAAGGCCAGAGCAGACTTCATCTGCTGAGGAGACTCAGGTCCTTCGGTGTGCAGGGAGCACTCCTGAGGACTTTTTATGACTCTGTGGTGGCATCAGCCATCCTGTACGGAGTGGTCTGCTGGAGCAGCAGCACTACGGCTGCAGACAGGAACAGACTGAACAAACTGGTGAAGAAGGCCAGCTCTGTCCTGGGCTGCCCCCTGGACCCTGTTGAGGTGGTGGGAGACAGAAGGATGATCAGGGATGATGCAAAGCTATCATCCCTGATGGAGAACATTTCCCACCCCCTGCATGGAACTGTAACAGCTCTGGGCAGCTCCTTCAGCAGCAGGCTTCGCCACCCGCGGTGTCAGAAGGAGAGATACCGCAGGTCCTTCCTTCCTGCTGCAGTCAGACTGTTTAACCAAGCCTGCTCCCAGTAGATCACAAAACATACACACAACTGGACAATTCACTCTGACATTGTGCAATAATAATGTTATATTAATGTTATGTTATGTTTATCAAACCACTGTGCAATAACATGTTACACTTTATGTGCACTGTGTACACGGAATATTACAGACTACACTTTTGTCAATAGCTGATCTATTTTTTATTTTTTTAATCTATTTTTTTAGTATCTATTTTTTTTTGTACATTCTTAATTTTTCTTTTTTTTAATTTAAATTGTACTGTGTTCACTTTTTGTCTGCAATCTTTGCTCTTTGCTGTTGTAACAATGTAAATTTCCCCATTGTGGGATAAATAAAGGATTATCTTATCTTAAAAATGAGCTTTGCAGAGCACAACACATCTCTACTTAGTAAGGACTGTTCTATTTATAATTTAATAATACTGATGTTTTTATGCAATATCTCCATACTCTTCAGAGATGAAGTTATTTAACAATGTCCTCAGTTATTTGGGCGGCAGTAGCTCAGTCTGTGGGAACTTGGGTCGGGAACCGGACGGTCGCTGGTTCAAGTCTCGGTGCTGACTAAATCTTGAAATTAGTCTGGTATAGCTGGAGAGGGGACAGTTCACTTCCTGGGCACTGCGGAGGTGCCCTCGAGCAATGCACTGAAACTCCCCCCAATGGGCTCAGGAGCGCTCGCTGTGATCTCGTGTCCACAGAGCGCCACTGTCGCCTGATTACCGACATTTTGGCAGCGAGCCTCGGTTCTCTCACAAGAAGTGAGTATTGTTAAGGGAAATTTTTGGTAAACTTCATGTTGTGTTTTGAATGATTTCCTGGACAGTTATTTACCATGACGATAGTACGACTTACGACCTATACCGACCTCATAGGTTGGGCGACCGCTTCCTTTAGAGTCTTTGGCATGGCTGGACTTTTCTCCTCACATGTCTACAATGGGTGTAACACCCGAGTCCCACTGTCTGTGATGTTTTCAGATTTTTCAGAGTCCTATCTTCAGTTTGTTTACATCGCCCAGGACGGCCGGCTGACTCCTCCCCTCACATATAAAAGTTGTTTAATTGAGGGACTAGAGAAAAGAAGAATAACATACTGTACTCACTGATTAACTGTGTTTCTAGATCACGCTCATTTCAGGTAAATTTACATGCAGTGTGAAGATACGAGCATAATAAAGATCGCTAGCATTAGCATGCTAACACAACAATGCAGCGCGAGTTGTTTTGGTTTCATGCTGGTGCTCAAGGGCGACATCTGCTGGATTGCATATAAAGCCTTTAAGTGTATGAACATTGTGATTGGTGGTGGAATTGGTTGCAGTACAAGGGGCACCACCTAAAATTTTGCCTAGGGCACCAAGCAGGTTTAAGGCTGGCTCTGCCATAGCGGTCCACGATCGTATCGTGACACTTTTGATCTTGAGATATATATATGAAATTAACCATACCGTTACATCCCGAGAGCGTATGTAAAATACATGTCGAGCAGATTTTCTTTCAGCCTCTCCTGTGCATTATTCATACATCTCTTGGCAGTCATGTAACTCAGCAGCTCACATTAGGACCCTGACACACCGTTTGTAAGACAGCACCCATAGCACCCTGACATGTTGAACCGCTCACTCTCTCATACCACACCGGGGATTACTTGAAGGAAGGCGTGTGGTGACATCACGATAACACGGACACCGTTGAAGCCATCAGGTCATGTGCTCAGTCACAGGGAAATAATTAATAATCATTTTGATTGATGTATGTGTACATTAATGTGGCTCAGGATTCAAATACATACACATACATTATAAATGTGACTAATGCACAGCTCATCTCAGCTCCCCCCCCCCCCCGGTTCATATGTTAATAACACTTTGAGGGATTGTGGGTAATTACCTTTGAAAATATTCATTTACAAGGTCACAGGGTGTTCCGTACTAAAAGCATTAAGGGTAATATATACGGCCCCTTCATCCAGTGGGTAGTTATCAAATGTTCAGTATGTTGTATGAAATGCTGAAGAAGGATTCATGGAGCAGTGCAGCTATACCACACATAAAAAAATATCTTTGAGCTCAGATGGATGGATACTTTATTAATCTTTACAGGACATTGTACTGTTACAGCAGCTATTAAGACTAAGAATCTGGATATATAGATAAACTGTTTATGCATTTGCAGGTGCATGAGGTGACAGTAGTTCAGGCTGCAAGGACTTGGATTGGGAACTACGGGATTGCCGGTTCAAGTCCTGATGCGAATCAGTATATTGTCACTTCCTGAGAACTGCCGATGTGCCCTTGAGCAAGGCACCGACATCTCTTCATTAATCACTATCAGAATCAGAATCGGGTTTGTTACCGAGTACATTTACACACACAGGAATTTGACTTTGTGTATTGGTGCTAAACAATGAACAAGGAAATAAAGCAGAACTAGCAACAACTTAAATAATACAGAATAAGAAGATATTACAATATATAAAATAGAATTTAAAAATGTAAAATATAAAACACAAAAGTGCAATGTAGGAGCTGTGCAGTGGACAATAAGAAACATCTACTCACAGAGTGCATGTAAGGTAGATACATTTTTAATGTCCAGTGGGTGTTAATGTAACGCATAAAGAACAGTTCAGCATTCACATTACTTGATGTTTTAATGCATGTCCACAGGTCCTGTTTGTGCACGTGTGTGTGTGTGTGTGTGTGTGTGTGTGTGTGTGTGTGTGTGAAAAAAAAAGTGGTGGCAGGTGTGCACTACGTTTGCTGCAACATGCACACTCTTGCTAAATCTCACACAGACTTTTAAATGAGAGAGTCATTGAGGGAAACCTATTGGTCAAGTCAGACTGACTACCTAATCCAAGTATCATGAAAAGCCACGGGGAAAATAGATGTTCACAAAAGCTTTTTAAGACACTGTTGTTTATTCTCTTGAATTGCTGACCGTCCTCTCGTTACTTTCCATTAGAATAACAAAGTGAGTTCACAGACACACTGGCGACCTCATGGGGCTGTAACGCTCATTATACTGGAGAAACATAACATGGAGAGACAATTTTGCTTCAGAAAAACACAGTGCTTGCTCCTTTTTACTTTGCATGAAGCCAGTTGTCAAAACTTTTGTTTACTGAGCAGAGCAGACGTTTGGTGGTGTTTTATTCAAAAGATCGTTCAGTATTAAAGGGAAACCGGTCGGCATGTGGGACCAAAAGTTGTGTTTGTTGTTGAGCAGCTATTGACGGGTGGAGAAAAGGTAGTTCAGGCAGGCAACTCGAGCTGCACTGATTTCATTTTCCTCCTGTGACGTGATATTTTGGATCATTCTGAATGTATAGACCCTCTCACACACATTCAGAAGTCTCCTTTCTGAGCTCTCTATACCCTCTGTTCTGTCCCGTCCCGATAGCCCCGCTTCTGTTAATCACTTCACAGTGTGCGCGCACACACACACACACACACACACACACACACACACACACATACACACACACACACAAGAGGAAGGGGAGTAATGAAGCTGGCTGAATGTTTTCAGCTGGGCTCTCCATCATGTCACCATGGCGACCTTGGCTGGAGGTGAAACCACTGGAGGCTTACACTGAACTGTGTGTGTGTGTGTGTGTGTGTGTGTGTGTGTGTGTGTGTGTGTGTGTGTGTGTGTGTGTGTGTGTGTGTGTATGTGTGTTTGCCTGCATGGAGGCATGAGAAGAAGGTGTAAGATAGTGTGAAGTGACATATGATGAGTGTATTTTAGGAGAAAAAAATGAAGTGTCTTTATTCCAGCCCCTAACTCAGATACCATACTTTAGTAAAAAATAAAAAACTTGTGCTGCTTACCTGATTGGATACCATGGCAACAATGAAATGTGACATGGCCACAAAGGTTAGGGAGGAGACAGCAGTTTTTTTATTTCAAGGTGATTTAGTTAAAAATCAAGCCTTGGCGAGGTTAAATCCCTTTTTTGTGTCTCGTAAATACACATGGACGAGGCCTCAGTGAGGTCACCCATTGGTTACTGAAGGGGGCTTTGGAAGCCCGTCGGTGGTGGTCACCATGTTGGAAGCTGTCTCATACAAACTTTCGGTACGCGACAGGCTGAGAGCTGGAACTGAGGCGGGTTTTAATCCTCCTGACAAACAGCAACACCGCGCCCCGCCCATCAGTCAGGTCAGCCACATGCCTTATTAGAAATTACTCTTTTCCTTCATAAAATCAAAACAGACAAGTTATTTAAAAGTTTTGTTTATTTCGACTATAAAACAGCTTTTTTGAATGGGTGTGTGTGTGGCTTCTGGGGCTTCTTTAGCCAGCCTCTAGTGCAGTGGCTCTCAACTCGTCTGGCCTCAGGACCCACCTCCAACTCCAACGCCCGCACAAAAAAAAAGGTGGAGAATTCTAAAAAAAAAAATTTGGCGCTGAGCTTTTTCTCCAGGCGGCCGCCTTCTGCTGCGGCTCTTTCTACCCATTGGAAACAATTGAAAAAAGACGCAGGCACTAGGAAAAAAAACGCTAGGTGGTCAGTGCCCCAGTTGGGCCACCCGAGTCCAAAAAAGGTCAGGACACGCCCCTGGTCTGTGTCGCTCCTTTTCCGTCTTTCATTGGAATAACGGCGAAAAAAAGAAAAACAGAGTAGAGGAGAAAAAGGGTCTTATAAAAAAGGGCTCACAGTGACGGAGTATGAGGATAAATGAAGAGGAAGTTAGAGGAATTGAAACAGGGCTGGATGATGAAAAACTGACTTAAATGAGATGACAATAATAAGAGGAAAAATAAAGCCTTTGGGGTGTTTGTGTGTCAGAGTGTGTTAGAGGAAGAAGCCCCGACAGCCGAGGCTGAAAACATCCATTACGATTCAAATGACTCAAAACTTTTCATAAACAAACCCATTTCTCCTGCTTACTTTAACAGCTGAAGGCCCGGCTTACGCATGTATACCAGGAGGTCTGCAGAGTCTCCAGACTATTTGTATGTCTGCAGCCTCTCTAATGCAACTCTGAAGGTCTTTGAAGAGAGATACAGCGATGTTTTGAAAATGTGCTCCTCTTCCATCTCGCCCTCCTATAGAGGAGAACACAAAGAGCCTGAGTGCAGCTGCTTTGTACCTTTACTCAGGCATCCTCCTGCGTCAGTAGGACCTTTTTCTAGGTTATGTATTTATTGTGTTGTTTGTGTGAGTTGTTTTAATGGGGTGCAACACTCCGGGGCCTTTCACATCTCCTGCACTGTGTCTCCACATATTTACGACCGCTTCAGCCGTAATGTGGAGAAATAAACTTCTTCCGCTTGCAGCTTCAACCTATAAAAAGGTCCACCAAAATATAAATTCAGTAATACAGCAAAGACGTTGTAAAAATAATAAGTGTGTATTTCAGCTCCAGGCTCGTTAGCAGCCACTTTAAATCTTCTTTCGATGTTCGTACATCCATCCGTTGTCTATAAACGGCTTTTCCCGTTTGGGGGGCTGCGGGGAGCTAGAGCCGAGCAGCTGTCATTGGGCGAGAGGCGAGGGTTCACCTTGGACTGGTTGCCTGTCAATCACAGATCTGACATATAGAGACAGACAACCAGCCACATTCACCAATTAGAGTCACCAGTTAACCTAAGAAGCATGTCTTTGGACTGTGGGAGGAAGCCGGAGAGAACCCACATAGCACGGGGAGAACATGCAGACTCCACACAGAGAGGCTCCTGTCAGACGGGGATTCAAACCAGGAACCTCCTCACTGTGAGGCAACAACGCTAACGACTGCACCCCCCCTTCCATCCCTCTTCTTCTACTACATGTTTCTTCCCTGAACTTTATATTAATGGTGCACAGCATGACTGACTGCTTCTCTCTCCAGGACTTTCTCTACAAAGAGGAACTTTGTAGCTTAACATCCACCTCTCACCAAAAACCAATAAAGCCTCATTAACATCAGCAGTTTCATCCTCAAGCCGAAACAGATTTCCCCTGATAGCCTCTCTCTCTCTCTCTCTCTCTCTCTCTCTCTCTCTCGCTCTCTCTCTCTAAAACACAATATGCATATACATTCATAGTAAGTTTTTCTGTTTCTCCCTCTTTGTATCAAACTTTACGACGTTCAGAGAGGGAGTGAGGAGCTTTGTATGCAGGGTGTTTTAGCTCCTGTAAAGAGAATATCAGTTTATACAGATGGGGTTGAACGGCCTTACCTTAACATCTTGTTTCACTTACGTATGTGTACGGAGCCAAGTCAACCAGAAGCCCATTCAGTCCTGTGGTAATCTCCATGATATCTGATGTGCCTGCAAAACTCCTCCCCTCAGTAATAGTTCTGTAAGTTAAATTAAATTCATTAAACTTTTGCGTTGGATTTCAGAGAGACTGTTTGACAGTGTGCTGGCTTAGCTAAAAGCCTGCTAACTAGCTCACAGGCTGTTGTTGTTGTAAAGCAGTTTACATGATTAAAAATAACTTGTTAATCTAGTTTTAAGTCATTGTGTATCTCAGTCATGTTAATCTGCTAAAATATGGTTGTCAGTTTGATAATAAATACAGTTTGAAATGTCGGTTTTTGATATGAAACCTCTTTATCAGTTTGTTAAAAACGGACAACGTTAGCCTCTTTCCTGGCTGCAGGTAGCTTCTGTCAGGTTTCATAAGCCACATTTATCTGACAGGACCAGATAAACATCTTATATCAACTTTTAAAAAGCAGAAAATAACGCCTGTAATGCTTTTATTAGGTAAAACTATCCGCCAATGCAGCGAGCAAAATGTACTTACAAGTGTTCTAAAAGCGATCTACTGACTTATTTAGATGAGGCATTTCATTTCAAGACACTTTACATGTGACTGTAACTTAGCGTCAGATGGGATGGAGGTCATTGTGTTAGGTCTTTAAAAAACCCAAACATGTTTCACAAACTGGTGCAGGATATTTGAGTTTTTGGGACCAATCAGGGCTTGTTGTTTTTGCTGCTCCATCCTGTGAAAGCGACCCAAAATGTAAGAGACAAAAAAGGAAGGTGAACTAAGGTGAATAAAAATTGACTGGGTGTTAAAAAAACGACAGCAGAAGAGTGTTTCATGTTTGTGATGATGATGATGGTGCTCTCTGTGTGATTTGTGCGCCTGCAGACTGAAACTCAACAGCTGGGCGGACCGGAGTCTGAAGGCTGACGGTGTATCTGGATATGTTCCTGACTTAATCAGACGTCCTGCAGAGAGCCTCGCTGCTTCACTCTGAGCATCTGAAGCGGTTGCTGTGGCGATCTGTCACCATGGGGACAGATTTCCGCTCCGGGGTTTGTGTAATAAAATAAATCTCCAACCTCCAATTCCACACTTCTTCTTCCTCCCTCCCTTTATTTCCGATCCTTATTCCCTCTCTCTTTTTCGTTCTCTGGAGATCTGTGATGAAATGAATCTCTCTCTTCAGGAAATGGGTCCCTCACCCCCCTCCTTCCCCCTCTATACGACCGGGCTGAGATGGACCGCTCCATCACTGTCACAAGGGGCTCGGATTGGGTGCCAAAGCCACTAATAAAGACAAGAAACACATTTCACTGCCTTATAAATACATCTTCTAGATCAGAGCCCTGCGGGTGGATGTGTTGTTACACATGTCGAGCTGTGTGTGTTTTTCTGTGTATTTTGGAAATAAAGGGGGGGGGGGTCCAGTTTCTCACAAAATGACCAGGTGTTCATCTGAGTTTGTTAGCATCACAATCGCGGTAATTTTTAACTTAGGATACAATTCCGATTTCTATGCTAGTTATATCGCCATTTTTTTCTGTCTCTGCCAAACTCTGCCTGTTTGTGTACAGGAAACCATGGCAACGGAAACTAAGCGCATAATTGCAACTGGAGTTGGAGCTGATGCATATCGAGCAGCAGTTGATTATACCGTCTTGTAGCGATCGTCCTTCAGCAGAATGTAGAAAACAAAGGCGAAAAAATGTAAAGATTATAAAAGCAGGAAATACAATGCTATCCAGCCGTCCAATCACAGGGCTCGATTCAGTTAAGTTGAAAGGGCCCGTCCACAACTTTAACGTCTTTAACGGACAATGGTTTTGCTAACCTCTTTAGGCCCCCCCCCCCGTTCCTCGCTTTATGGGCGACCTTGGGCCAGCAGCTATTTGTTATGGTTGATCGTGTAAAGATTCCAAAGAGTAAAATAATAATAAAAGTAAAACTAAGTAATTACATTTTTGTAATGAAGACGCCTGGCACACCTCGTCCCATTCCTCTAAGTAAGTGACCCCCGGTAAACACTGATATTGACCGCCAGACTCCGACGCCGACCTCGCCGCTGTACCTTAATTGGAGGTCAACAAGGTTTTGACCGGACAAATTACAAGCCAACCTCTATTTCCTTGATTAGTTTTCTTCACGGGCAGAGTGCCACTTGGCTCTCTCTCCGAGGGGTCTCGCCGCCGTGATCCAAGTGATTACAGGAAATGGAGTTTGGGGAGATGAAGTCACCGCGGTGGAGTTTAATCAGCAAACTAAGATGAGATCGCTAATTATCTCTCTGTTTATCTACCAGAGCTTCCTCGAGCACTCGAGTGACACTCTCGTCTGATTGAACATCTGTGGACTAATGAAGTGTTGCTGCATTAACTCATCAGCATATGATAACTCTGTCTGGGTTTAGGGTATGATGGAAGTGAAGTATCAGACTTCACTGAGTCAGAGGATGGTAGCTGTAAAAAGGAGAAACATTATCATCATTTAGCCACAAGAGCTGCCACTCTCTCAGAGCCGGCTTCAATCTAAAAAAAACTTTACAGACACTGAATTTATCCCACATAAATGATCTGACACTATCCATGACCTTATATGTATACGCCTCGAGGTTGTGAAAGCAGCCGATGTGGACGGTTACAGTTAGAAGGTGCTGCTGCTCAAGTTTATATCAAGACTTTCAAATCACTCTCAAAAGTTTCAAGATTAAAGGAAGAATGTTCCAAATATATAAATCATAAATCCAGTCTGTCCTGTGTAAATGTGTCTCTGAGTCATGACTGTCTACAATGAGGGAGAAGCTCGAGTCCCGCTGGCTGTGTTGTTGTCAGAGCCGTGTTTACATGGACGGGACGGCCGGCTCCTCCCCTTGTGTATAAAAGCTGTTTTAGTCAAGAACTAGAGAGAAGAAGAAGAACATACTCACTGATTATTTGGATTTTAGTAAGAGTTTTTAGATCACGCTCATTCTGTTTGTTTGTGTGAATGTGTGAGTGGGGGAAAAGACACAAACTCTCTCCTTAAGTATATTATTGATGATGATGATGGTAATGACGATGGTTTTTGTTTGATAACGACGACTTATAAGATGGTTTCTATACTGATTAGAGCTCTCAAGAACTGCCCTCAATGTTGTGCTTTGCCTCTGGTCACTTCCTGTCAGCACCTGTGTGTCCAATCAGACTCAAAGCTGATCATTTCCACTTCCTGACGTTGTCTCATCCTCTCTAGATCCTTGCTTGTGTTGTTCTTACTCTCTGATGTTCGTCGCTTTGGATAAAAGAGTCTGATAGTGAATTGTAGAATTGTAGGAACTGCAGTTTTCCACCACCAGAGGTCGCCGCTTGGTTTAACGGGACCTTCTCCGTCTGTATGAGACACAAAGGGCCGGTGTATTTGACAAAACTGGCTTGTTACCTTCACAGCTTTAAAAAAAACTATTCATTCAATGTAGCCAAGATGATACTTGGCTTGGAGGACATTCTTGTCTTCCTTCAAGAGAGAAACAAGTCGAGGTAATTGGTATAGCAACAGACAGGTCAAGAGAGAGAGAGAGGGAGAGAGAGAGAGAGAGAGAGAGAGAGAGAGAGAGAGAGAGAGAGGGCAGAGGATCAGTGTTGTTTGAATTGAAGAGAGAGAGACAGAGAGAGAGAGAGCGAGAGAGAGGAAGGGAGAGAGAGAGAGAGAGACAGAGAGAGAGAGAGCTAGAGAGACAGAGAGAGAGAGACAGAGAGAGAGAGAGAGCTAGAGAGAGAGAGCTAGAGAGAGAGAGAGCTAGAGAGAGAGAGAGCTAGAGAGAGAGCGAGCGAGAGAGACAGAGAGAGAGAGAGAGAGCTAGAGAGAGAGAGACAGAGAGCGAGAGAGAGACTGTCATCAGTTTATGAGCAGGACTGTGTGTGGTGATATTGACTGGTGTTTCATTACCCATGAATAGGCTATTGATCAGCCTGTTATGAAGCCTTTTGTATTTCTGTCAAACACACACTACACACACACACACACACACACACACACACACACACACACACACACACACACACACACACACACACACACAGTGTGTGCAGCATGGCTGTCTGTTAAAGTAATGATTAATTGACAACTGACAGACACTTGCACTTTTGTGTGTGTCTCTGTATCACTCTGACACACACACACACACACACACATGCACACACACACACACACACACACATGCACACACACACACACACACACACACACACACACACACACACACAGAATCAAACAAGTGTAAAAGATTCCTCCCACGACAAAACACCGCCTTTCTTCTCTTAAATACACCCGCACAGATAGCAACACACACACACAATACCTTCAGTCTATCTCATCCGAGCACCATCACAACACAATCTCTGCTCATTATGTTTCTTTCTCCGCGTCCTCGCCCTCACTGCCAAGAGCGACGGGGCCAGAGCTCCTATTGTTCCCGGGCCTGTCCATCAAGCCCCGGTGCCGGCTTATCAAAATGAACATTACCATAACACCGGACCTGCTGGCATCTCTGCCACAACAACAAACCCCCCCCCCCCCCCCCCCCAAAAAAAAGAAGAAAAGCACAGGGAAAGCCAAAGGTGAGCTGAGCAAAGGAACAATACAGCTCCACATAATGGTGTCTTGACATTTCCAGAATGAGAGGTAATACAGAACGTAAAGCTTCTGGAGCTGCACATTTTGATTTATGAGGGTTTTTTTTTTTACTGCTGTGTCATTGTGTGAATACAGAAACATTATTATAAATACTAATAATGTAGGAGAGGTGAGTTTTTAGGGATTTCTTCAGGGAAGCTGGAGAGTGAAGGGGGGCCTCTGGTGTTTTTTGGGTTCCAGAGGGTGGGAGACCTGAGAGTGCGAGTGTGGGAGAACGTGTCCCACCCTCTGCATGGTTCTGTAACAGCACTGTTGGGCGGCTGTGGCTCAGTTGGTAGAGTCGGTCGTTGGGGGTTCGATCCCCAACTCCAGCAGGAACATGTCTGATGAGTTCCTGAGCAAGACACTTAAAGGCTTTATATGTGATTTTTTAATCCAGCAGATGTCGCCCTTGAGCTCCAGCATGAAACCAAAACAACTCGCGCTGCATTGTTGTGTTAGCATGCTAATGCTAGCGATCTTCATTATGCTCGTATCTTCACACTGCATGTAAATTTACCTGAAATGAGCGTGATCTAGAAACACAGTTAAGCAGTGAGTACAGTATGTTATTCTTCTTTTCTCTAGTCCCTCAATTAAACAACTTTTATACACGAGGGGAGGAGTCAGCCGGCCGTCCTGGCGATGTAAACAAAGTGAAGATAGGACTCTGAAAACTCTGAAAACATCACAGACAGTGGGACTCGGGTGTTACACCCGTTGTAGACAGTCATGACTCACAGAGTTATTTTCAGAGGAGATACTTGATTTATATTATATTTAAGTGTGAAAAATCACATATAAAGCCTTTAACAACAAATTGCTCCTGCTTCATCAGCGGTGTATGAATGTATATGAATGGGATTAGTTAATTCTGATGGACTCTTTACTCAGCAGCCTCTACCATCAGTGTGTGAATGTGTAGGTGTGACCTGCGGTGTAAAAGCGCTTTGAGTACTCACAAAACTAGAAAAGCGCTTTACAAGCTCAAGTCAATTTTCCATTTGACATTTTGCAGCTCCTTTCGACAGGCTTCGGCACTCCAGGTCCTTCCTCCCTTCTGTGTCGGCTCCTCAATTATTTTATTGTGCACCAGTCGATCTCTTTGTTTGGATATCCTTAATCTTTGCTGCCGTAAATTTCTCCATTGTGGGAAAAATTATCTTATCATAAACCCTTAAAAATAAATCTTTGAATGTAATTTTTTTACACCTGCTGCTAAACTTTCATATGATGTGCCTCTAGCTACCTCCTCTATCCTTTTCTACTGTTTATGTGTACACATTTATTTTATATAACCTCAAACACGTCTGCCGTGTGAATTTCTAATTTAATGTTTCATGCATAATTTAAGTTATTCAAATGAAGGCAAACTCCTCCACAACGTGCGCACGTTAATGGCCATCTGCGATCCCGCCCCAAAATAAAAAAAGAAAGTGCAGAGTCGACATATGCAGAAACATATGGAGGCAGAGTGCAGAAAGGTAAAGTGACACACAAACAGATGCACAAGGTGCTGGATGCACACACACACACACACACACACACACACACACACACACACACACACACACACACACACACACACACAGCTGGTCACTCACTAAAGTGAATCCTTGCATGCCAGAAGAGAAACGTACAGACAAACAAGCACAGTGGTCTAAAGGCAAACACAAGGGCACAGTATAACAATCCTCTTAAGTCCCCCTCTGATGCCCTGAGCTGTGATCAGTCCACATCCACCACAAACACGCACACACACACATACACACGCACACACATACACACACACACACACACACACACGCACACACACGCTCTGCAAACGGTCACAGTGGAGGTCACACTTTCTAAATGTTCAGTCATCGTGGGTGGATGATAGTATAATTATGCACCCCTGCTTGTTGGCCAAAGTCACCACATAAATATATTTCAATATTCATGCCTGTTATTTCCAGTTAAAAAGGTCATCTACTCTGCAGATTATTTACATAGCCGAGGGAAACTCGGGGAGGTGAGCCTGAGATGAGTCACAGAAGCTTCAGATGCCTGAAGTTATTGTTATCTTCAAACTCAAAATGTTTCCCTGCCAAATATGATTCAGATGATCTGAACTGTTGAAAATAGAAACGGCCAGGACTTTTAAAACGACTGTTGTTGCTAAATTAATGCATTTAAATATATGATAGGATACGATACCATACAATACAATATGATACGATAGAACAGGATAGGATACGATATGAAAGGAAAGGAAAGGAAAGGATTGGATATGATAGGATAGGATATGAAAGGAAAGGATAGGATACAATAGGATAGGATAGGATACAATAGGATAGGAAAGGATACGATAGAACAGGAAAGGATAAGATAGGATGCGATGTGATGCCCTTCAGTCCCCTCCAAAGAACAAACAATGTTAATCTATATATTTTTGAATGCCTACCTTTTCTTTGTGACTGACATCAAGTATACTTCTATGATAAGTCTATATGAGGATCTATTATTACATTTTTTTTAGATCTTGTAGAAATTGTGGGCAGTATGTTGGATTCATTTTGAGTGTTTTGGAAATCTAATGTTTGAGGATTCTGTGAGTCTGTATGAAGGTGAAAACGTGTATTAATGTTTAAAAGCAAACAGGGAGGAAAAAAACTGTGACGGCCACAAAGGATCAAGGACCAAACAGAGATATGAGAAAGCGAAGGAGGGAGATAAATAAAGAAAGGGATGATAAGATTGAAAGAGGCCTCCCACAGAGACCTCTGCCATGCCGGAGGGGAAGGAGGACCCCGTTTTTTTGTTGAGCTGGCATTTTCTCCAGGCTTCCTCAGGTGAGATCTGCTGACTCCTTTGCATACAAAATCACAAAGTGGTCTTAAGAAAACATGTCTCTCAGTGAAACGCAAAGAAAAATCACTCCTTTGGAAAACGATTTCAATACAAAGTACTGTACAAGAAACTTACAGGCCGACACAAGCTTGGACCCAAACATTTCAAACTCCATGAAGGATAGGATAGGATAGGATAGGAAAGGAAAGGAAGGATAGGATAGGATATAGGAAAGGAAAGGATAGGATAGGAAATGATAGGATAGGAAAGGAAAGGAAAGGAAAGGAAGGATAGGATAGGATAGGAAAGGAAAGGAAGGATAGGATAGGATAGGAAAGGATATAGGAAAGGAAAGGATAGGATAGGAAAGGATAGGATAGGAAAGGAAAGGATAGGATAGGAAAGGATAGGATAGGATAGGATAGGAAAGGATAGGATAGGATAGGAAAGGATATAGGAAAGGAAATGATAGGATAGGAAAGGATAGGATAGGAAAGGAAAGGATAGGATAGGAAAGGATAGGATAGGATAGGATAGGAAAGGATAGGATAGGATATAGGAAAGGATAGGATAGGATAGGATAGGAAAGGAAAGGATAGGATAGGAAAGGAAAGGATAGGATAGGAAAGGATAGGAAAGGAAAGGAAGGATAGGATAGGATAGGAAAGGAAAGGAAGGATAGGATAGGATAGGAAATGATATAGGAAAGGAAAGGATAGGATAGGAAAGGATAGGATAGGAAAGGATAGGATAGGAAAGGATAGGATAGGATAGGAAAGGATAGGATAGGATATAGGAAAGGATAGGATAGGATAGGAAAGGAAAGGATAGGATAGGAAAGGATAGGATAGGAAAGGAAAGGAAAGGATAGGATAGGATAGGATATAGGAAAGGAAAGGATAGGATAGGAAATGATAGGATAGGAAAGGAAAGGA
The DNA here is from genome assembly GCF_963584025.1 of Labrus mixtus. NCBI lineage: Eukaryota > Metazoa > Chordata > Actinopteri > Labriformes > Labridae > Labrus > Labrus mixtus. Next base: position 32,800,256 of record NC_083613.1, on the reverse strand, counting down.
TAGGATAGGAAAGGATAGGATAGGAAAGGATAGGATAGGAAAGGAAAGGATAGGATAGGATAGGAAAGGAAAGGATAGGATAGGAAAGGATAGGATAGGAAAGGAAAGGATAGGATAGGAAAGGATAGGATAGGAAAGGATAGGAAAGGATAGGATAGGAAAGGAAAGGATAGGATAGGAAAGGATAGGATAGGATAGGATAGGAAAGGATAGGATAGGAAAGGAAAGGATAGGATAGGATATAGGAAAGGAAAGGATAGGATAGGAAAGGATAGGATAGGAAAGGATAGGATAGGAAAGGATAGGATAGGAAAGGAAAGGATAGGATAGGATAGGAAAGGAAAGGATAGGATAGGATAGGAAAGGATAGGATAGGAAAGGAAAGGATAGGATAGGATATAGGAAAGGAAAGGATAGGATAGGAAAGGAAAGGATAGGATAGGAAAGGAAAGGATAGGATAGGATATAGGAAAGGAAAGGATAGGAAAGGATAGGATAGGAAAGGAAAGGATAGGATAGGAAAGGATAGGATAGGAAAGGAAAGGATAGGATAGGATATAGGAAAGGAAAGGATAGGATAGGAAAGGATAGGATAGGATATAGGAAAGGAAAGGATAGGATAGGAAAGGATAGGATAGGAAAGGATAGGAAAGGAAAGGAAAGGAAGGAAAGGATAGGATAGGATAGGAAAGGAAAGGATAGGAAAGGAAAGGAAGGAAAGGATAGGATAGAACAGGATAGCATACAATAGGATAGGAAAGGATAGGAAAGGAAAGGATAGGATAGGAAAGGAAAGGAAAGGATAGGATAGAACAGGATAGCATACAATAGGATAGGAAAGGATAGGAAAGGAAAGGATAGGATAGGAAAGGAAAGGAAAGGATAGGATAAACTCCATGATACTGTTTTCCAAAGACAATTCCTCGTCAAGCTTTCTTCAGACTATAGAAGGGTCAGCTTAGCATCATCCAGGTCCTTGATGGACTTCCTCTGGTCTCTCTGAGAAGAAACTTCGGAGAAGCTCCTCGTCTTATTTTGAAAGTTTTCTTGCCCTTTCCCTCCTTGGTGTATGTCCTTGACTTCTCCCGATTCTTTCCAGTCTGTTTGCTGACTTCACTCTGAGAGGGGCAAATAACACTTTATGTCCTTCAACTTCTGTGATCTTTGGCGTTTTTTTTAAGGAAATTATGTGACTAAAAGTTGGTTGTACGCTAAAAACAACAAATCTAACGAGGGCTTGACACTTTTGTGTGGTACTGTTTGCCCTCAAAAGCTACCTTAAAATGATGAAACTGGGGAAAAGATAAGTAAACGGTTTAAGTCATCTATCAGGAGACTGCTGCTTGGATCAATAATCTCCTTGATCACCCTGATTAGCAGTGCCTGATTTGTTCCCGTACAGCTAATTATGCTGCTGGCAAAGATCTCTAGAACAGTAATTTGACCGCTTCGGTCCATTCCCACACTGAAATTATCCTCTGAGTTTTAAAGATGACTTTCAGGGCTCTCGCACTTATTACATAGGCGCTCATCCATTAGACAAACTGGACGACACAAGGCAAGAAAACTTCATCTGAGGAGCCGATTTTCTTTAATTATGAGCTCTGTCAACATTATCGCCTATCTTCACATCCACTCACGGTTCTATTTATGCTGCAGTGTCCAAGATGTCACACAGCCGGCGATGGAAACTACTTACTGCATGATGCGCTCACAGCCAAGTTCAGAATCCACACCCCGTTTAATCACTTTAGTCATTATCCAAACTATAGACTCCTCCTGCCAGCCAAAACTCCAGCCTGCGCTCCATTAGTCGGGCACTGCCAGCCGCTCCAGATGGCCGTTGGCGTGCTCCGGCACCGTGGAGCCAGTTTGGACTCATTGAGACAGAGTGGATAATTTCAGCTTCCCTCCTCTGCATCCATGCATGGCAAACACAAACACACAGACATACAGAGTAGGCCTCATACACAGCCACGGGAGGCGACACTGGGATGAAGACGAATGGAGTATTACTTTAGAGTTACTTGTGTCATAGCTCACAGACTGTATAAAACATGGACGTAGTTTCAGTTGGTTTCTAAAGTGGTGTTATGAAGCTGAACGACGGTGGTCGCCATATTGGAAATGCCGACTCTAAGTTTCGACCAATTTAGTAAAAGTCAGAGTTTTGATTTGATTTAACCTTCATTTAACCAGGTTGGTCCCATTGAGATTAAGAACCTCGTTTTCAAGGGACACCTGGCCAAAACAGGCAGCAGCATTAATATAGAAAAACCATCAATGAGTCAAATCTGGGAGTCAGTAGTTCAGTAGCAGTCGAGCTAAAAACATTGCCATCCTGTAGAATCTGCTTCCATGTTCTTTCATTTTAGATTTAAAAAACATTTAAGGACTCCAGCTCCTTGAGTTTTAAGTCATTCTGCAACAGATTCCTGACGCAGAGGGTGCAGAATACCCAAAAGCCTGTTTCCCAATATCTGGCAGTTTGAGTTAAGGGCGGGCCTAAAGCCTCCTGGAAAACAACTTTAACCTCTTAGGACCTGCCACATTTTGGGTTGTCTAGACCACAATTCTAAATTTTGCTGTACAAGGGCCTGGGGTCCACATACGAGGACTTTATACTGCCACATGGTGGTGGCAGAAGAGTATAACACATTATACGTTAGATTCAAGATGGCCGACAACACACCCAGAAGTTCAGATGGCAACTCCCGATCCAAACTTCGACCAGGTAAAAAATTCAATCAAATTTCATGGCTGATTCTTGTTCAGATATGTATAAAAGTGTTCAATGTTTGTTATGGAAGTAAAATTTTACAAAAGTTAGTAACTGTAACGATTTACCATGCCACTAAACATGATGTCCACATATGTGGACAGAGGGACTTACTTATGTTAGTCTTGTTGAAAATGTTTATATGTTATCATAAATGTTAGCAACAAAACGTGAGAATGAAATAATATTTTGGGATGATTTTGGTAGAAAACAATAGTTTACTACAGTACAAGCAGATATAACATGTTTTATAAATAAATCTACATAGATGAGGTAACACTTTATATTAAGGCGCTTGTAATAAGCATTAATAACAGGTAATAAGTCCCTTATAAGACCTTATTAGATTCTTATTAACACAAATAAGACTATATAAGTGTTAATATAGGCATAATTAACACATTTATTATGTCTTATTAGACACTTATAGGCTCTTATTAGAAATGTACTGACACTTTATATACAGTCATAAACATTAATAAGATGTTTATTAACATTAATAAGACTTCATGAGTGTTAATTAAACTACAAATTAATTTATAATTGGCTTGTAAGATATTAATTAATGCAAAGAAACTTGTTTATAGACCACTTATCAACGTTCATAAGATGTTTATTGACATTAATAAGACTTTATTAGGTTCATATTAATATATAAAGTTATCTTTAACGTTAACTGTAAACAACATTATGAAAACATTTGGTGTGTCATTATAATTATAATTATTTTATCGCTCTTTTTTCACGCGAGATTTCTCCCGCAGCCGCCCTGTCTCTCACTTCCCTCCTTCAAAAGCCATAAAAGTGCAGAAAACAGCAAAATACAAACGCAAATATTTATCATTTCATTGCAGAGTTTGTGTGTACATTTTAGCCATGAAGGTGTCCAAAAAAAAGACTAATGCAATCAAAAAAATGTTGTTGCTAGTCTTTGACATATCAAAGACTCTAATCACCATTCAACTAATAACCTTGCATTTTAAAGGGTTACAATCCTGAAAATAATTGAATGTTTTGAGCAAGTCAAAAGTTCTTTAACTTTAACTAATGCAGCAGAAAAATATAAATACATTTGAGGAGGGCACAAGGGTTGGTGGTGTTGTCTTACCTTGATATACTGTAGAAGACGCTCATCACAAGTCAGGACACTGCTCTCCACTGTGGCGGGCGATCAGCATGAAGAACTCCACCCTCCGTACACTTCCCTGTCAAAGTCAGTTCAATTAGAATGATTACAGCCTAAAAGGAAAAACATCAATATAAACGTATACGAGGCAGCAAAGATATATTCCAATACTGTTTAATTCATGGATGCACCACAAAGCATTATCTCTGTCTTAAAATAAAACTTGTAAACTAAGTGGTACCAAAATATGTTTTGATTTTATCAATATTTCAGCCCTTGTTTTCTGGCTGTGAATTTTCAGATTTGTTTGAATCTTAAACACTTGGGGCCACGCAAAAAAAAAAAAAAAAAACGTTATGTTTTATTCTCGTAAATTTACAATTCTATTATCGTAAATTTACGAGTTTAATCTTGAAATTTAAAAAATAATAACTTAACGTGGCCCTCATCCTCGTCGTACACTTGTATATCGTAAAATGGGTTTTTCATGAAAGACACACCTTCTCAAAGACTTAAAGTGAAAGTCTGCAGTTTTTTCCAGGGACATGAGATTCTCCACCTCTTTGGAATCATAACAATCCTCCTTAAAAAGAACAAAATTAAAACATAGGTCAGGGTAGGCTATAGGGCTGCGCGAGTAAATTCAGTGACATTGTTATCCCAATGAAAGGATTTGCAACAATCACATCGCTATAGTCAGAATTTATCGCAGATTTCAGCAGTTGCCCCTTATACAGTTTAACCACCAAAGACAATAATCATAGACTTAATGAAAACTGGCATTTGTATATTTAACAGAATTTCTTTATTTTAAAAATAAAAAAACATAAAAAATGTTTTATGATTGCATCTGGAGAGAGAAGATGAGCATTTGTGAAACAATGGGCATTTTATAATATAGTTTGAACACAAAATATTAATAGAAATATTTTACAAAATGGAAGAAACAAAGAAATGCATCCAAATAAAGTGAAGTACCTGTTCTCGGGCAAAGCCTCTGTGAAGCACATTCTTGAGTAGTTATTGAGCAGGCAATGAAAGTAAAAACAAGATCTGCACAACAAGAAGCTCTTAGAAAGTGCAGAAAACAGCAAAATACAAAAGCAAATATTGATCATTTTATTGCAGATTTTGTGTATACATTTTGGCAACCAAGGTGTCCAGAGTTAACAAAGTTAATTGGGGACAAATGTCACTGTCACCTGAACCTTAACTTTTTACAGTTTATTTTTATTTGTTTTTAACAGTCCATTTGCTTTATAAGGTTAAACATTACACCATGAGTACTTTACTGTTAGAAATAGATATGAATATCGTATCTTATCATGAGTTCACCTGTAACATCTCTTATACACTTGTATATCGTAAAATGGGTTTTTCGTAGAAGACACACCTTCTCAAAGACTGAACGTGAAAGTCTGCAATCCTGTTTCTTGTGCAGGTCCAGGAGCTGACAGAGGTGGGAAACCAGGGACTTCAGATTCTCCACCCCTTTGGCATCATAATTATCCTCCTTAAAAAGAACACAATTAAAACATAGGCAAACTTCTCAGCCTCATCAAACATGTGTTTGTGAAGAAGTCTGCTAAGTCTGGGAATCTAAAAGAAGTAAACTACGTCAAAATAACAAGACACATATTTTAGAAAATGGAAGAAACATGGAAATGCATCCAAATAAAGTTCTGAGGCAAACCCTCTGTGAAGCATCCGACGACGACAGAAGAAATCGGCTCTCTTCGACTATCGTTGAGAAACAAAAAAACAAAAGACAAAAAAAAGACGGCTTAGTATGTTGAAACGTGAATCACATTCTTCTGTAGTTATTAAACAGGAATGTAGTAAAAACAAATCTGCACAACAAGAAGCTCCCGTTTGAAGTGATGTTTCGAGTCAACTGAGGAAGAGCATGTTGGCACTATGGCATCTTGGTGTGCGAAATCTGAAGGAGTAAAATATGTTACTTAAATGTGCAGAAATCTTTACATTTAATTCATGCAAGATCCATTTACCACTGTAATAAGTGTTGATGTTTATTTTAGTCTGGACGAGACAGGAGACTGAAGACACATCCACAGAGTAACAAACAGTCATCGAGGGTAGAAATCATATTTGCAGTGAGTTGATCTGAAAAATCATAAAGCTTTATGTTGAGTTCAGGACAACCTCGTGAAAATCACATCTCACAGTTCTTTAAAAGCGTTTGTACAAATACCTGACAGTCGTCTTGTTTGGTCAGTGTAATCATCTTCATGCAGCTTTTGTCTTGGCTGTGAAACAGATATTTCATCATTATTTGAGTCCCATTTCTCTGTATAAATCACAGCTGTAGTAGGTTTTAAAACACTAATACATACGCCACCATGGAGGCAGAGCAACACTCTGTGGTGAGTTCAAAGTCATGAACGACCAGAACGGGCCAACAGTGAATCATGACCAGGAAGTGAAGGTCCCAAAGACTCAGGGTATCCTCACGCAGAAGAAAAGACAACAACAACAATCATCACACAATCTTTTCCAACAGGCTGAACTTTGTGCAACTGTTTCACGTTGTGTTTCTATTCCTCATTCTTTCTCTTTTACCCATTAGAAATCATAGTTTGTTTACAAAGCACTTTCAAACACCAACGCTAAAAGTGCTTTACACAACGTAAAAATCCCAACAATACACAAAAATAAAGTCTCAATAAAACCCCAAAAGAAAAACAACGATGTAGCAATAAACAAGACATAAGGCTTTCACACTTTTCACTAAATGTTAATAAGATGATAATAAATGTTCAGGAGTTGAAATTATATTTAAAGTGTTTAGCTATGTATATATACTGTACTTGTAAACAAGAGCATACCTGGAATTAAGCCATCGCTGACAGTGAGCGAGCAGATCTTGGCCTGATGAGGGTCCATCATCCAGAGAGTCAGAACATTTTCTTTATCACCCTGTGAAAAGATTAGTGTTATAAAAGTCTACACAAAGACACACGGGATGGTTTACAATCTTGCCAACATTTCCAGGAAAGATTTTACTTGAAAGCGTACATTTAAATTCATTCATCATAATTTAAGGAAGAATGTGTGACTTTTTGATCCAGTAGATGTCGCCCCCTTTGAGCACCAGCATTAAACCAAAACAAACTGCTGTTTGGGGACACCTCCACTATTCTGACCCGTCCGCTCTCCTCCAGCAGCACACCTCCAACCCCCCTCCACTCGCGTTCACACAAAGGAGTAATCAATAAGGAACGCAACATAATTAAGCACCATTAAGAGCAAGTGGCGGACAAAATTGTTCTGTGCTACAATCACCTGTGGCCTGCATTGTTGTTAGCAGGTTAACGTTCGCACACTCATAGCTTCACATTGAACATAAATTGACACAGAATGACCGTGATCTAACATGACATCCAAATAAGCAGTGAGTATATTATTCTTCTTTTCTCTAGTTCTTGACTAAAACAACTTCATACGCAAGGCCGTCCCGTCCAAGTAAACACGGCTCAGACAACAACACAGCTGGACTCGAGCATTGTAGACAGTCATGACTCAGTGAGACATTTACACAGGATATACTTGATTTCTGCTTTATTTATGTGTAAAATGTTGCACATTCTTCCTTTACCAAAACTTGGGGTTTGTTGACCTGAGGGCGTACAACCCCATTGCCGATGACGTGACCCAGGTACTCTGTCTCTGCAGCAACAAAGACGCACTTCGATGGGTTGACAGTCAGCCCGGCAGAATGAAGGCGCTCCAAGACAGCTTGCAGGTGTTCCAGGTGTTCCTGCCACGTGAAAGGGCCCCATGGTGTCCTGAAGGCTTTCCTAGCCTTTCAAGCAGTTCATCAATTCTTTGTGTTGGATGGGAATCAAATAAAGAAATTGAATTCAGGTACCTGAAATCAATGCAGAGCCTTATTCTTCCATCCTTCTTTGGTATGAGCATCACTGGGTTACACCACTCGATGATCCCCAGGGACAGCATCAGGTCAACCCACCCTTGAAAAGTATTGTACCAAACAGAGATCAACTGCTTTTGCCTTTATGGATTTTAGTGGAAAGACTTCTGGATACTTAGTAGCATAGTCTGTTATAACCAGCACATAACGGTTTCCTGCTTTGCTTGTGTCTACAGGACCAACAATGTCCATCCCAAGGCGCTCAAATGGGGTGCCAATAATGGGTAGTATTTGAAGTGGAGCTCTGGGGGGTGTTTTAGCAGATGTTATTTGGCACTGAGGCAACTTTCACAAAACTGAGCAACATCTCTGCGCAGACCAGGCCAGTGGAAAAGGTTTTTAATGCGAGCCGTGGTTTTGTGTTTGCCCATGTGCCCAACCCAGGGAATTGAGTGCCTCAAGGCACGTATGGTGTTTCTAGCTGATTGAGGAACCACTAGCTGCAACACTGACTCTTGTTGACGATAAAGGATACCATTTAGCAGGATATACTCATCACTTGTGATGTCTAACTCAGCCTCCGGCTCCTTCTCCTTCTGTAAAAGAGAGAAAAGATGGATCAGTCTGCATATCACTTGGAACCCTTGTGGTAACTTTCCCTCTTTCCTACCGTCAAAAGCAGGAAAAAGGCCAGAAAAAACAGCAAAAGCAAATATTACAGATTTTGTGTGTACATTTTGTCCACAAAGGTGTCCAGAGGGAATATCTGACAGTAAATATAGTTACAGCCAAAACCAGTTTAAAATGCAGTCGGAAAAACATCAGTGATAAACGTATAAGATGGACAAGGCAGCAAGGATATCTTCCAATACAGTTTAATTCATGGATACACCAGCGAAAATTATTTTTTCAAGCGCCGTAATAAAACAATAACTCACCAGGTGTTTTCATGGCCCAGACTGAACATCACCACTGTACTGCAGCCCTTGATGTGGTAATCATTGGTCGAGCAGAAGTCTATCTTGATGTGAGACTGGAGCTGAGTGTGTAGAGAGGTGGGATTAAAGTTCTGCTTATCAGAAAATAAAAAATAACCCTAACAGAAGAGGGTCTCGACTAACCTCTTTCAAAGATCCTACATCCATTGTTTCTATGGCTGTGATGACAAAAAGAAAAATTAATGTTTCATTTGGTCAACAATAAGCCAAAGTTTGAAATGTGGAAAAACCCATCTTTACATGAGTAGAAACACATTGTATATCCCTGTTGACAAAAACACAACACATATTGGCCCTCACTTATCAAACGTACGTACAGCTGAAAAATGGGTGTATGTATTTTCCCTCGTATTATTGTGTGAGGAGATAGTGGTACGTCTTCTCGTCACCACTGGATGGTTTCTCTACCAAAGCCTAAAAAAGAAGAACCCACATCTTTATGTAGGTAATGAAATCCATTGGGATTATTACAACCGGTGACATCATCAAAGCCATAGGTGAAATCAGACAAACATTTCATGGCCAGACACAGGCCTTCACTTGTAATGTGTCTTATAAAGACTCTTACCGAGGTGAGAAGGATTCTCTTGTGGGGGACTGTTAGGGACCAAGCAGTAAGGCACAGGACACAGGAGTAAGTTTAAAGAAAAGGTAGGTTTTTATTTTACTCAAAAATAGAAAACCAAGTTTACAAACCAAACAGACCTTGTGATCCGTGTCCAAGGTGAACTCTCGACCAAGAAGGTAGTACCGGAAGGAATCAAGGGCCCACTTGATAGCCAGTGCCTCCTTCTCCACCGTCAAATATCGAACCTCTCTGGGGAACAGTTTCCGGCTCATGTAGGCGACTGGATGCCGATCATCCTGAAGTCCCTGGAGTCCCGTAACATTCAGGAGCAGAATCTAAAGTTAGAAGGAGGACATACTGGCTGCTGCATTGTTGTCAGAGAAGCCAGCACTTCAACATAGCATGTTTCCTTAATGTCTGATCATACAGTAAGCTCACTTTATCGTTTCACTCTCTACACATCTCACTGATTGGACCTTTAATCCCAGCCTCGTTATTGTGAGAGCCTCTAGAGGGTTTTGTGAGCAACAATTCTGACATCTCATATGAATACAAAGTATTCACCAGGACAGTAACCAAATCATTTTTCAGCATTCAGAAAAAATGAAAGAACAAAAGTAATAGTAAACACAGATCTCAACAGAAAACATAAAGGCTACACTTGACTCCCTGTGGTTGTCTTTTATGTGTTAGCTCTAAATTAGCTGCTTCATGTTGCTATGGGTTGTATTTGAACACAAAGGGATTATTTTAGGTGTGACGTGTGTTTGTGCATGGGGATTGATAAAGTGCAGAGGCCTAATGCTGTGTGATTGTCTGGTTGTGTCGCACACTCAGGGGGAACATCAACCCCTCGTGTCTGCATATACGTCACCTTTAATTCTTGGGTCTGTTTCCTCCTTTTTTTTTTCTCTTGCACTAAACTTTCATTCAAAGAGTGTCACACCAGCTTTCCCATCCGTCCACACACTCACACATAATGGCTTAAGTGAGGGCTGTCAAGGTTCTTCATTTACAAAGAACTCCTTCTGCTTTCATCTCCGTGTTTGGGAGCAACATGCACTCGCACAATGAATGAATCCTCAAAGAGACAGAAATGTAGAATGAATTTAATATGCTTCTCATATTGTTGCGCTGTATGATTTACACCAAGACACTCAAAAACACTCTCTGTGATTTTTTTCATTATGAAAAACACTGGGAGCTTTATGAGCCTCAGATGGTAAACAAAATACAATTTCCTCTGTTTTCTTGGCTTTAGTCTAGTCCAGGGTTTCCCAAACTTTTCAGCCCACGACCCCCAAAATAACGGGGCTAGCAACTGGTGACCCCCATTGTCCCTGGAAGTGGTTAAAACATTTAATGTTGTGCACTGCCCGTGATCTCTTGAACTACTTTTTTGTACATATTTTCACAATAATGGATAAGATGTGCAATTTTTTATTTGTAAATGTTTTTGGAAGGAATCTCACGACCCCCCTCTCTCTGTCTCATGACCCCCCATGTGGCTCCTTTACCGCATGTCATTCCCCACTCTCTCACTCCCTGATTTCCAACTCTATCCACTGTCCTATCTCTCCATTAAAGGTACAAAAATAAATATTTAAAGAATACTACAGATTGTATAGCACATACTTAAAGGCAAGTCCAAGGTTTCCTGCAAAAGTGCATCACTGTTTGGACCTTCGGAATTCCTCGATAGAAAACTATACTTCAGAATTTATTGAAGTAAGGTCGAGGCTGTTGAGATGAGAGGTTCTCTCATCAGTCTTTATTTCTCCTTGATCTTATACTTCAACTGTTTCTGAGCTGCTCTTACATTTAAAGCTTGTATAATTCAAACTGGCTTCATTACTCCAGAGCGCCAGTTCTGCTTCTGAATTATCCATTATTCAAATGCCACAGCAATGAAATCCTTTAAGTCTAAGGCCTCTTTCATATATGATGTCCGATGAACTCAGTGCGATTCAGGGGTGAAGTTGTAGCGTGGCTGATTGTTTCATTTGCTTTGGTTTTATTTCACATTGCGCTTTGTGAAGCTCACCAACGCCTGTCTATTGTGGTGTAATGTAACCACCTGCCACTAGTTGGGGCTGTTGGCCACGCTCAGCAAACATGTTTGACATCGTTTACGGATTGCTAAATTCAATCCACAATGCACTGCTTTTTGAGCTCACTTCCCATTTTTAGTCTGGAACGTGTTCTCATCTGACCAAGAACCCCGTTTCAAGTGGACCAGTTTGTTCCTCTTAAGAGCTACCGTCACAAAACCTGTCCAGTAACAAAGCAACAAATATGGCTTACTGCAGACCTGAATGGAAACCTCTCTGACGAGGTGTAACACAGTCCTGAAGGCCAGAGTTTCACATGTAAGAATAAAGATAGTTGTGTAATTTCACTTCAATTTAAATGTTTGTATGCAACTCCACCAGTAGCTACAACAGCACACAGAAAACTTTTGTCTTGACGGTATAAAATATTCTGTGTTTTCATTCGGGTTTACTTGAGACGGATACAACAGAGACGGTGTCAGTGTTTGTGTGAGCATCAGCAGCCACCACGACTGAAAAGAAGGAGAAAACATCGCCGTTTAATTGACAAGTGACCTCTGGGAAGTACAAAAGCTCCGCAGCATGAGGAAGTAAGCGTCAAGATAACAGTGGGTAAACAAAGGATTTAAAAGATTACCGGAGTAAATGAAGCTCCAGTCAAGTCTGAAGGAAGGAAAAGGAACAAAGAGCTGGTTGGCAGAGTGTCGTAGGGGTCAGTGACTGCACATGTGTAACCCGTTACAAAAAGGGTAGGGGAGGTCAGTTTATGTACAGAGCACCATCCAAAGGCGGAGCAATGCAACGAGCTTTACAGAGTTAAAAACAGAACACAACATATGAAGCATTGAAGTCATTTCAGATTCCCCAAAATAAGACATTAACTTGTGAAATAAGTAAGTTATACGTAATATGTTGCAGAGGAGTGCTCCGGAAGTGAACTGGCACAAATCCAGCTCCCAGGCCAATTCCAGACTTGGTCCACACCGATTCCCGACCCAAGTCCCGACAGACTGAGCTTCTGCCAAAGAAATCGTGTCAATATGAGACATTAAAGATTTAACTCAAAGTAACTTTGAGAATCTTTCAGTTTGTGTTGCTTTTTGGCGGTTCTCTTCTACTTCTCTTTAGAGCAACGTAGTCCAGATTTGTTCATTTTTAAAAGTCTGGAACTGGATCAGGTTTATCCAATCCAGGTTTTCTGTGTAAAACCAGGAATGAAGTGAACTGGATTACGTGACGCTTAGTAAAAAACATAAAGCGGGGATTACCAAATTCAGATCATTCATATCTGGATTAATCCTTTTGAACAATCAGACCCTGAAGATGCTTTAGCTTTGTGCCAAAACTGTTGTAGCACCGGTTAAAGTTGAATACATGAAGATAAAGCAGATTTATGAAATGTTTCCCAGGAAACAGCAGAGGAAATACGTAGCAGCTGCCTGCTAGCTGTAGCCAACTTCCGCCATTGGATTGAGATTATTCTGTTTCTTTTAGTTTCATTGTTTCTATCTGTCAGAGGAACTTTATTTACTACACACTCACACACTTCACCTTTCCCTCCCCTCCGACCTTGCCTGCTGTGCTAATGTGTTGCTGTTCTAATTAAAGGCAAATTCCCGTTAAAGGACGGCGGCTGAGGTCGTAACACCATCCGAGTGACAACAGATCTCAGACGGTGTTGTAGCTTCATCAGTATGCCGTGCAGAATGACTTTGCAGATCCCCACAGAAACACAAACACCTCGGCTTATTAATACAATCCCTGAGACTCAGGCAGAGGGGGGTATTGTTTGTCTCTCAATAAGGTGTTTATGAGCTCACATAATTAATGTGTGCGCGTGTTGTGCTGATAAAAATATTTGTGTCTGTGTTTCAGAGTGTCGGGAGTTTGTGTGAAAATGTGCACACGTCAAATGCTGCTCCGTGTCTTCTCTCTTAGACTTTACACATCGTTAAGAGCGGCGCGGGAGATAACAACAAAAAGCAGACAAACAATGGATTTGAAGAAACAACTTGGGAAATAATCAAGGAGAGAATTCAGGCAGCTGCAGGTGCTGTTACCGGCATGCTGATTACAATTAAGAGGGACAGGAATAGCTCCTTGAGGACGCAGAGACATCCTGAGGAAACAAAGTGAGAGCCTTCATCTTTAAGTAGCAGGCTACATTTTTAAAATGACATGCCTCTCCTCAGCCTGAAGCATTTTGAAGAGCTACACAATCGACATCCCATCCTGACTATTTGAGATGCCGTAGATTTATGTTGACGTTCAGATTCTTTTTTAGACGGTTTGTCTACTTGCAGGTCTAAACTAATGTCCCTGGATGGAAAAGGAAAACCGCATATTTTCCCGGGAAAGATACATCCTGAGCTGTCGTGTCTTGTAGGTTCCTTGGGATTGTTGGCGGGGACGGCCTGCTGCTATGGACCTCCCCCCCCCTTCTGTGTCATAGAAGCATAAACTGTAAATATGAATGGACAATCCTGAGTGACGTCACTCGTCTGTTCCTGCAGGGGGCTCTGGAGTCTCATCAGCAGCAGCCGCCATGTTGGAAATCCTGTCTCAGTCTAACTTTCAGTCAACCTAACGAGAGGCTGAGAGCTGGAGCTAAGGCGGGTTTTAAACCTCCTGACAAACCGTTACATCGCGCCCACCTGTCAATCAAGCTTAACTATTAAGTGTATGTGACTTCCTATGTGTGTTCTGCAGGATTTTGCACTTGGCCGAGGTTGCCTCTTGGTTAAAAGCTCAGACTGCCTTGTCCCGGCAGTTGAAGCCAGGCTCTCGAGTAGACGGAGTTTCCCCCAACTTTCAGGCAGTTGATCGGGCACTACTACCACCACACGACGTCCCTGACGCCACCACCATCGGACTGTGTCGTCCCCACAACCACCACCTGCTCCGACCTCTACCTCAGCAGCAAGGAAGTGTGGACAACAGGAACATGAGGAATACAAAGGAGAAATCCCTGCTGCATGTTATCCCATCTGCTCTTTTGAGATCCCAGACACACATTCACAAAAATGGTCAACAGCAACAAATAGATGTGTGGAAAATGCTTTTGTCTTCACTTGTCTTGATAAAACATTTGTGTTTTAGCATTGGGTCCCTACGAGCGGACGCCACACTGAACAGTTTGTAACACAGCGCTGAGCAACAGTCTTGTTAAATCACAGAACCGGCACTCTGCACATACTCTGTCCTCTGTCTCTAAAGCCAGCGTCTACGACTAACCGACTATCCATCAACCCTCTTTCATAATGACCTAAGACCTCTATCATTGTTGGTAAGATGTTCCACGGTTTGTGGCGTGGGATCGAAGGCATTTATAGCATCCGCATGTGCGTCACCCAAACTGGGACGCTGTTCAGCAGAGCTGCACGGAGAGATTAATCTGGTGAGGAGAGAAAGGAAGAAGAGAAGAGAGAAGCTAAAAGAGAGAGAGAGAGAGAGAGAGAGAGAGAGAGAGAGAGAGAAGTGAGTATCCCTCTAAGGAGCCCAGCTGTGTACCTGTCTGCAGCCTGAAGTGATTTATGGTGTGGAGGGATGATAACACAATTATAAAATAGGCCAAAAGAGACTCTGTGGTACCGTTCTACAAGAGAGGGATAGAACCAGAGAAAAAACACAACAAAATAGAGATCAAGAAGAGATTAAGAGAAGTACAATTTTTTAAAGAGTAAGGAGTACTTTAGGTAGATGGAAGTTGTCTCTTTAGTTTTCTTGGAACAAACAAATGTGAAGTTTACCGACAGTAGGTGCATTATTCTCACAGATGGACCGGGATGCACACCTACATTTTGTTAGCTTGATGCTAACACATTATAGTCATTAACAGGCTAACACAATTATAATTACAAAACAGCGACAAAAACGGCTCCTCCTTACTTTAACTCTCTCATCCAGGTCTACACTCCCTCCCGCCCACTACGCTCTGCCAATGAAAGGCGTCTGATCCAACCTTCACAACAGGGTCCTAAGTCTCTGACTAGACTCTTCTCCTCTGTCGCCCCCCGGTGGTGGAAAGAGAGAGTCCCTCTGCACCTTTAAGAAAAAGCTAAAGACCCAGCTCTTTCATGAATACCTACTAACTTAATGATGATGGTCTCCATATTATTGATGATGATGATGGTAATGACGATGGTTTTTGTTTGATAACGACAACTTATAAGATGGTTTCTATACTGATTAGAGCTCTCAAGAACTGCCCTCAATGTTGTGCTTTGCCTCTGGTCACTTCCTGTCAGCACCTGTGTGTCCAATCAGACTCAAAGCTGATCGTTTGCTCTTACTGACATTGTTCCCTTTTTTCTAGATCCTTGCTTGTGTTGTACTTACTCTCTGATGTACGTCACTTTGGATAAAAGAGTCTGATAAGTGAATTGTAGAATTGTAGCATTAGAAAACAGAAAGGAGAGACGTTAGTTAAAAAGGGAACACGGCCGGGGCCAGGATGGGAAGCCTTTTTTAGGCTAAGCTCTGCTAGCTTATTTATCCCAGCAGTCCCTGGTTATGTTCAATGTTCTCATCAGAAATGAACGGGTGAAGCAAACATGTCCGACCTCAGGGCTCAAGGTTTGGGAGGCTCTTCCTCGTCTCTGTCAATATGAAGAAAGCATAACGCCTATGGCACGACTGCATCATTGAACTTTCTGAATGTATATCCTCATGCATGATAAATAATCAGAACTTGCTAAAAAAAAGCCATTTCTTCCTCAAACAACTCGTGCTTTTAATCTGCACGGGGTACCACTAAAGTGCCTGCACATGGCAAGAGCCAAAATCCTTCCATTATGCTCGTTCATACGAGTAGAGCTGAGGAGCTATGACTAGCTGCATGGCTAAACTTATGCCAACTTTTTTTACTCTATATTTAACTAAAGTAGCAGTGATTTCAGTGGCGATGTAAAGTACCTCATGGTGTGAGATTCCACAGTGTGCTGAATCCTGGATGCTGCAGTGCACAGGCATGACCCTGAAATAAGTAGTGTTTACAGAGCAAAGGAGAAATAAAAGGCTTTTCCTCTCACGATTTCCTTTGTGTTGACACAGGGCCACCTCGATTCAACATCAAAGCTTTCTTTTAAGACGCTGTGAAAAGCGCCCTCCCAGCGCTGAGTCAGCGTTTGTTCTGTAAACTATGTTTAAATAAACTGCGGGGGTTCCACGCTTAAATAAAAAAAACCCTCTCATCTTACGATTCAAACACCTTCTGCATTCACAAACACCTGAATCTACTGTAAGAGTGCACGAGCACGGCTATGTTGAGCAAACACACCTGAAAGCATGTGAGAAATAGTTCCACACACGAGCAGAGAAACATGAGCCGACACATGCATCAGTATACCGTGTGATAGGATATGAAACAATATGATGTGATACCAAATAATATTATACCATACCACGTCACAAGATAACATACCCGACTATACCATACTATATCACATTACATTATACCATACCACTCCACACCACTCAACACACCACACCACACCACACCACACCATACCATACTACAGCACAACAACATATCACACCACTCTACACCATACAACACCATTCCATAATATGACACCATACCATACCATATCAAACATACCATACAATATCAAACATACCATACCATATCAAACATACCATACCATATCAAACATACCATACCATATCAAACATACCATACCATATCAAACCATATCATATCAAACATACCATACCATATCAAACATACCATACCATATCAAACATACCATACCATATCAAACATACCATACCATATCAAACATACCATACCATATCAAACATACCATACCATATCAAACCATACCATATCAAACATACCATACCATATCAAACATACCATACAATATCAAACATACCATACCATATCAAACATACCATACCATATAAAACATACCATACCATATCAAACATACCATACCATATCAAACCATACCATACCATATCAAACCATACCATATCAAACATACCATATCAAACCATACCATATCAAACATACCATACCATATAAAACCATACCATATCAAACATGCCATACCATATAAAACCATACCATATAAAACCATACCATATCAAACATACCATACTATATCAAACATACCATACCATATCAAACATACCATACCATATCAAACCATACCATATCAAACATACCATACTATATCAAACATACCATACCATATCAAACATACCATACTATATCAAACATACCATACCATATCAAACCATACCATATCAAACATACCATACCATATAAAACCATACCATATCAAACATGCCATACCATATAAAACCATACCATATAAAACCATACCATATCAAACATACCATACTATATCAAACATACCATACCATATCAAACCATACCATACCATATCAAACCATACCATATCAAACCATACCATATCAAACCATACCATATCAAACATACCATACCATATCAAACCATACCATATCAAACCATACCATATCAAACATACCATACCATATCAAACATACCATACCATATCAAACCATACCATACCATATCAAACCATACCATATCAAACCATACCATACCATATCAAACATACCATACCATATCAAACATACCATACCATATCAAACATACCATACAATATCAAACCATACCATACCATATCAAACCATACCATATCAAACCATACCATATCAAACATACCATACCATATCAAACCATACCATATCAAACCATACCATATCAAACATACCATACCATATCAAACATACCATACCATATAAAACATACCATACCATATCAAACCATACCATACCATATCAAACCATACCATATCAAACCATACCATATCAAACATACCATACCATATCAAACCATACCATATCAAACCATACCATATCAAACATACCATACCATATCAAACATACCATACCATATCAAACCATACCATACCATATCAAACCATACCATATCAAACCATACCATACCATATCAAACATACCATACCATATCAAACATACCATACCATATCAAACCATACCATATCAAACATACCATACCATATCAAACCATACCATACCATATCAAACCATACCATATCAAACATACCATACCATATCAAACCATACCATATCAAACATACCATATCAAACCATACCATATCAAACATACCATACCATATAAAACCATACCATATCAAACATACCATACCATATAAAACCATACCATATAAAACCATACCATATAAAACATACCATACCATATCAAACATACCATACCATATCAAACCATACCATACCATATCAAACCATACCATATCAAACCATACCATATCAAACCATACCATATCAAACATACCATACCATATCAAACCATACCATATCAGACCATACCATATCAAACATACCATACCATATCAAACATACCATACCATATCAAACCATACCATACCATATCAAACCATACCATATCAAACCATACCATACCATATCAAACCATACCATATCAAACATACCATATAAAACCATACCATATCAAACATACCATACCATATAAAACCATACCATATCAAACATACCATACCATATCAAACCATACCATATAAAACCATACCATATCAAACCATACCATACCATATCAAACCATACCATATAAAACCATACCATACCATATCAAACCATACCATATCAAACCATACCATATCAAACCATACCATATCAAACCATACCATATCAAACATACCATACCATATCAAACCATACCATATCAAACCATACCATATCAAACATACCATACCATATCAAACATACCATACCATATCAAACCATACCATACCATATCAAACCATACCATATCAAACCATACCATACCATATCAAACCATACCATATCAAACCATACCATATCAAACCATACAATATCAAACCATACCATACAATATCAAACCATACCATACCATACTACAAAACCATACCATACAATATCAAACCATACAACCATACAATATCAAACCATACCATACAATATCAAACCATACCATACCATATCAAACCATACCATACCATACTGCATCACCATTCCATACTACACTATATCATACATAACCGCATCATTCCATACTACGACACCACACCACACCACACCACACTGTACCACACAATGCGATATGATGCACTTTGTTTAAACTATCTGGGTGTTGATTACTGAACTTCTTAGCCGTCTCCAGTGAAACACAAACCAGTGAAGCTTTAGCTCGCCCTGTCAGAAGAAAGAAAAGAATAATAAAGACACATTTCTCACAAAAACACTGATGTGAAAATGTAGTGCAGCGACGTGGCTGCAGTGGCTCTCTTAGTTTACAGTCATTTTCCTACTTCTGGGAGCGGAAGGTATATCGTAGATTTAGTCGTAGCATCCTCAGTACACTTCAAAGTCCAAGCTCCAGCAGATCTTAAATGGACAAGACGGAGCAGATAAAGGCGAGGGGCGTCAAGGACTGATTGAGGACAAGTCTGGGCTCAAGTGATTTTTCACACTTCACTGGCTTTTGTCCTTCCTTTCCTCTGGCTTCACTGCAGTTAAAAAGCTTTTTCACAGCTTGAGATGAGTGTGACATACAGTCTGTGTGTGTGTGTGTGTGTGTGTGTGTGTGTGTGTGTCAAAGAGAAAGAAGTAATAACCCTTCTCAGATCTCCTAAAGCTGTACATTCAAGTGTGTATCCAACGTGTCCTTTAATCAGTCAGCAGTGTATATGTGATCGGGCTTCATCTCTATAAGTCTGACAGTCTTTGTGATTGGCTGCGAGTGGACGTTCAGCCTTGGGTACGTCTGTGAAAAGCGAACTGAGCGGCTCTTTCTCCGCCCGAACTGAAAGGTCTCTTCAAAGGAGGCTGCTGTAATCACTGTGGAGTCCACAGCTCGTGGTCACATGGGACTGCAGGGCGCCACATGCTCTCTGTGTGTGTACAGACGACTTCATTTAAGCATGGTCACACGGCTGAGATGCTGGAATAGACAAGTACAAATATCTTGACTTTTACTAAATTAGTTGATGAAATATCCCGATTACGAAGACGCCCCTGATTCCCACGTGTCCCCACACACACACACACACACACACACACACACACACACACTCAGACAGTGGCGTTCCCTCCTGCAGGCTCTGACATCATGCAATAGTGGATTAGCAACACAAGACTTAGCGCCACATCAGTCCGCGTCCCTGCATGACGGTGCAGACTCACTAAATGCGACGCAGCCATAAGCTGTATATAAACATGGACGATGTCTGAGTGACGTCACCCATTGGTTTCTGAAAGCTGTTTTGGAAGCCTTTTCTTGGCGGTGGCCATATTGGAAATGCTGACTCTATCAAACATTCGGTTAACCTAACGACAGGCAGAGAGGTGAAGCTGAGGCGGGCCTTAACAAACCCCTTAAACACAGCCGCCAGAAGTAAATTTGGTCACGTCCCTCATTATGCCAAACTTGTATCCTTCATCAAATCAAAACGGGTGAGTTATAAACAAAATTCACAAAATTAAATTGCCGATATACCACGCTGTAAACATGTTCACTGAGTGCTTCTGTGTGCATTCAAAAGAGCGCACATTAGAGCGAGCAGTTCTGTCTGCCTTCTGTTCAATCAGAAACTACATTAAAATAAATCATCAAATGCAAAACATGTATTTTACTGCGGACTGCAAAACAATTTTTCCTCTCGCAGGTATAATAAAGACAACCTTGACCTTGACCGGGTTCTAGGAGGTTGCTTTCTGCATTCTCGAGATAGAAACGCCCCACCTGTGCGCCTGTCTCTTTAAGAGCAACACACTGAGCCTGAGCACTTAGTGGGTGTTTCATTGAATTTGACACGAGCTGATAAAAGTGAAATTCTAACACAAAGAAAACAACTTTACTATTTACTATGGTAATACTATTTTGTATTGAAAGGAGTTGAAAACTCACTTTCATTATTAATGATGCAGCAGGAAACCACGTCCAGAGTATAGCCAACAACTGTGTAGTTTGTGTTTAAAAACATCTTTGCAGAGGTTTAGTTTTTCAGTATGGATCTCCTTTAAAACAAATACTTACTTACTGCACTGTTTTCTCAAAAGTGTCCTTATGTCATTCTAGTTAAACATCATCGTGTCCCTCTGTGACATTGTTATTCCAGCCTCGGCCACCATGGTCACAAATCCACAGACAACAGATGGAAATGGAAAAGAGAGGGAAAAAAAAGAAGCAGGCTTTGCTGAAGAGCTTCTTTCTGAATGAAGGACAATCTGACAATTGAGGGAATCACAAGAGCGCCATCCCAACCACCTGAGGACTCTCAGGAGGAAACAATCTGTGCTTAATGGAACAGGAAGAAAGAAAACCCTCGCTCCAGAGTGACTACTTTTATGTACAAATTGTCGGAGAGGAGAGAGGAGAGGTGTATACAAAACGACAGCGGCGTAGTCTGCATTTTAAAGCTCTTCATGAACCCCCTCTTGTCCGCTTTACAGGGATGATGTTTCAGATTTAACTCTCAGTTTGATGCTTAAGATAAAAACATTCCTTTAATGAACGTCCAACAACTGACATATCTGGTTAAAACATCCCTTATAAAACATCTGTCCCATACAGAGGACCATGCTGAAAAACCATTTGCCTTAATCTGTGACAGAAGTCACAGATTAATTATACACAAAAGTGATTTTTTTTTTTTTAGCAAAGGTCACAAAAAAAACTGTCAGTACTGCACTATACACTTGTCCTAAATTAAGTGATATAATCACAAATCAACACTAGAATTATTGTTAATTAAAAATCTATGGTGCTCAGATTTCCCTGCTAATTTAACCCACCGTGTCACTACATCATTACTTCTCACTGTGGTGCAAACGACATGAATAAGGGAAACCTGGATGTTAGTTAATCAGTAGAAGAAGAAGGGATAAAAAGGAAGAAGAAGACAGCGAGGTAAGGAAGAAGAAGACAGCGGGGGTAAAGTCAAACAGTGGTGACAAGAAGAAGAAGCGTGTTAAGAGATGAAACCGACACAAATGAAGCCGATGCAGGGATGTAATAAACTGCAGTTCCTCAGTTGTCCACTTGAGGCTGGCTGCAAAAGGCCAAGAAATCTCCATTAGGTCCCATTCTAAAATGTTCATTTATACAGCAGAAATAAACATGTTTACAGCCTGATGCAAAAAGAAAAAAGGTATCAAAAGCTCTTTTTGAATGGTGAATACTATCATCAGGCAGTGATTTTTTAATAACTTGTACGCTTTGAATATAGATTTGCATACTAAGGGGCGTGGCTGAGTGGACTGACAGATGAATACGTTGTAGTTGTTTGCCGGGAAGCTAAAGGTCCGCCTCCGCTCCTCCTCTTTGTCTGCTTCTTGATTAATTTAAAGCTAGTTCAGATTACATTTCCAATATGATAAATGCCATCTTTGGGCTTCAATGAGACTACGTCCATATTTTTATACAGTCTATGGGAGGGACACACAAACCTCGGGGGCTCCAGGTTTCTCTGACATTGAACGACACTGAACGAAGTATTACCCTCGTTTAACCTTTTCTTTTACGGTTTAAGAAATAAAAAAGTGATCATCTAAGTTTGAAACTATTTCAGCATTGGCGTCCTGACAAAGACAAACTTTCTTTGAGTCCAGTAGATCTCATTAAGTGACATCGACCTTGAAACCCTCAGTGATTTTCACATTTTATTTAAGCACTACAACGCGTGAGCCAAATTCTTTTACGGCCTCCGTTTGAACGTTTGACATCTTGTTAGGGCAGCGAAGTTCACTCATGCTGGGAGGGATGTAACGTAGCGGCGAGCCGCACCCTGACTCTGTGCCGCGGGAAGCTTCACTGGAGCGCCAGCTGGTTGTCTGGATCTCAGTGACTGCACTGTGTCTACAGCTGTTACAGCTATCAAACCATCACTTTAGCTGCTGGCCAACAATATCACCGTCCCCGCAGCTGCAGAGGAGACACAGGGGGGGGGGGGGGGGGGATTCTGTAGCTGATGTTAGTGATGGATGCAGCGCTGATTGTTGATCAGATCCAGGAAGTCCATGAAGAGAGAAAGTTAGCTGTGAGCTACAACTGGAGCCATATTTTTGTAGCCAAAATTCTGTATTTTGATCAAACAGGAATCATCAGGGACCAAAGAGAGGGCAACAGTTCTGATTTTATTTTATCAATTTGTAATTTGACAGTCAACACATGAACAAACTTTTTCTGAAGAAGTCAATAGTAGTTTTATTTAACATCCGTAAAGGAAGTAAAGTACCTTAGCTTAAGACAGTACAAACTTCAAAATAAAAGCATAAAAAAAAACGGCTTTAATATGTAAATAATGGAAATAAAAAAATACTAGTAGAAGCCAAAAGTAACTTTTTTAAGTAATTGATGAATCGCCGCTTAAAAAGGTAATCGTTTGACGCCCATACAGAAAATGCTTTCAGGGGCACCGATGGCTGAGAGAGGTTAAGTCGCGCCCATAGCCTGTGAAAATTAATGGATGAAGCCTGAGTGATGTCACCCGTCTGTTCCTGCAGGGGGCTCTAGAGTCCCATCGATGGCGGTCTCCATGCTGGAAATGCTGTCTCAGTTTAACTTTCAGTCAACCTAACGACAGGCTGAGAGCTGGAGCTGAGGCGGGTTTTAAACCTCCTGACAAACCGTTACACCACGCCCACCTGTCAATCAGGTCAGCTACACGCCTTATTGTGAATAACTCTTATCCTTCATCAAATCAAAACTGATGAGTCATCAAAACATTCAGCCCCCGTACAGTGTGTTTTTTTGTTTTTTTTTAACCAGGCTGTATCTGTTGATGAGGGATTAAGGACCGGTGATGATGATAACTTCTGTTTTGTCACAGTAAAGTTTGAGAAAGTTGGTGATGCAGTAGGTGAGAGTAAAAGGAACTATTATTCAGTGCATGCTTGAATAAAGGAACTTGTTCAGGATTTGAAAATAAAGAAATAAGACTGCTGCAGGAAAAGTTAAGGTAAGTGAGGTAAGAGTTAGAAATTCAAAGTGGAACACAAACTCAGTGCAGCGTCAAAAGACAAGCGTGGGATTCAGTCTGTCCAGGGGGAGCGAAAGTCCTCAGGCAAATGAAACACAAGGAGCCGGCGCCGAGCGTGTCAAAGACTGCGCAGTCAGTCAGTCAGTCAGTCAGTCAGTCAGAAAACTTTGATACACTTTGGGATTATAGCCACAACTCTGAAAAGATCAGCTGGGTGCATATAAAGGGAATGTGCTGGCTGTGTGTTGTGCGGCAGCAGCTCTGCAGACTTGTGATTATTTCCTCGTCTCGGTGTAACAAAACCTCCAGGGACAGCAAAGGGCCCCGGAGCGAGGCGTAGAGAATGTGGAGGATAATGTGAGAGAAAACGAAGCGTCTCAGGTGGTTGGCTTTTGTCTCTTAGGGAGTAACGGCGCTCCCAATATTGTTTTTTACACACACACACACACACACCCCCCCCCCCCCCCCCCCCGTCTGAATCCAGACTGTGCCAACAGAGGAGCGCTCTCTCTGAATCTGGATGGTTTGTGTAGCTGTGCCCTACTTTACCTGCAGAGTTAGTCTGATTAACGCCGAGTCCACATGTAGGCGGATATTTCTGAAAACTCAACAAACTGCACTTTAGGCCACTGGAACCAAACCTTCTGGAAAACTCCTCCCAGGGTGAGGATTTTCAGAAACCACGTCTAAGTTAAAGCTAAATGTTCTCACACAATTTTTTATCTTCATGCCTGAAATCATTTTTCCATGCAAATAAAAACAACATCAGCAGAACACCATCAGGGTCCCTCAGCAGTTTGACCTCAGATTGACCTCAAACCTCGGTTGGTTTGTTTCCTGAACCAGGCCCGTCAGATGACCTCTCACACAGACGGCCAATCACAGGTTTATCTCAAGTCATGTCATTCATCAATGATCAAGGTCGTTTATCACACAAGAAGGTGATATCACATATTTAGTTTAGAGACGGGTTTTATAAAGACGTCATATAGTGGTCTACTTCCTTGTTTTAGATCGGTTGCGTTCACATCTCCCGCGGACCTTCCTCGAGTACACAGCGTGCTTGAGACCAACTTAAATGAACAGGACTTTAGGGTGAAGGGTTCTCGGGTTTTGGGTCCGGGCCCCTAGTGTGAAACCACCCCGAGTTAAATTCTACAATTCAGTTAGCTTTTATCCAAAGCGACGTACATCAGAGAGTAAGAACAACACAAGCAAGGATCTAGAAAAAAGGGAACCATGTCAGTAAGAGCAAACGATCAGCTTTGAGTCTGATTGGACACACAGGTGCTGACAGGAAGTGACCAGAGGCAAAGCACAACATTGAGGGCAGTTCTTGAGAGCTCTAATCAGTATAGAAACCATCTTATAAGTCGTCGTTATCAAACAAAAACCATCGTCATTACCATCATCATCATCAATAATATGGAGACCATCATCATTAAGTTAGTAGGTATTCATGAAAGAGCTGGGTCTTTAGCTTTTTCTTAAAGGTGCAGAGGGACTCTGCAGATCACATGGAGTTTGGAAGTTCATTCCACCACCGGGGGGCGACAGAGGAGAAGAGTCTAGTCAGAGACTTAGGACCCTGTTGTGAAGGTTAAATGAAGAACAATGAATGATTGTGTGAGAGAATATAAAGAGTCCTCCAGCTTCAACTTACACTGAGCTCCATCTTACTCTTCTACTGTTTCCATGTTTCAACGTCAAACTCATGGTCTCGCTCTAAACAGTAATAATAAAAAGTGAAACTAACACTTTTGTTTCTTACTTTGGTGGGCAGATGCTCTATGTATATTTGTGGACACTTTGAGAACAATCCAGGAGGGGAAACACAGAAAGAAAAAAACAGAACTGTGCGCTGCACGTGTTCTCGAGTTGGGGATCTTGGCGTCCCCCCTCGGGTGACTTTCAGCTCGACCATGTGCAGACCCTGAACATAACATCCAAGGACGTGGCACATCGGTCTGCGAGGAATCTGACAGTGTCAAAGCCAATTAGAAAGACGGACGCTCCCTCCACAGAGTGCAAGGTTAAGAAAAATCACTGTTTGGTATCCGTCCTCCCAAATCAACACGGTGACCAAAGCGTGCAGAGACCAGATGCTCCCGCCTGAAACCTTGACAAGGAGATTTCAAAGACTGAAGGAGTAGCTGCACAGAGACACAGAGAGAGAAGTCAGATAAAACACTTTGTTTCAGGAGGGAGCTTTCCTGCTCTCTTCACCTTACAGCTTTGACACCCTCAAATTGCTTTGTGGCTGCTCCTTCTCTTTTTTGAAATGTGAGCGGACAAAAGTTTTAGCTGAAGTGTGATTGTTGTTGAGCTGCAGATCTGAACCTGCAGGTCACAAAGCTGTTACCGTTTCACAGCTCTACACACTGAAACGTTCTTTAACGCCTAACGCTAAAAAAGGAACTTGCTGGAGGTCAAGAAGAAAATGAAAATGGCCAAAGTGAACGGTAAAAATGAAATGTTTGATTACATGAGGTGGAGATGACTTTTGACTTTTTTCCTGTCTCAGTCTAACTTTCAGTCAACCTAACGACAGGTTGAGAGCTGGAGCTGAGGCGGGTTTTAAGCCTCCAGACAAACCGTGACATCACGCCCACCTGTCAATCATGTCAGCTACACGCCTAACTATGGATAACACGTATCGTTCATAAAATCAAAACAGAGCCACTTAAAAACATTCACCCCCCCTACAGTGTGTGTATGATGTGTGGTAGAACTGAGCCTGCAAGAAATCAGCAGAAAGAGAAAACCCTCTGGACCACGGCACGAGAGTGAACAAAAGGAGTAAACCAAAAACTGTTGAGTTGCTAAGTCACACAGTTTATTACTTGCAGCAAGGAGAGAAGTTCAACGATGCATACAGGATACACAAAGTAAGTTCTCTGCCCACTCTTGGGGCGTACAATCTTTATATACTTGAGCATATAGTGCAGTCTAAACTTACAGAGGAGGAACACAGAAAAGGGTGTAGTTTTATCTATGTCTGTACCTTGTACCCTGTGGTACAAGTATGTGCCTTATAAGGAGGTGTTGTTGAGTCTGTGTTGAGTCTGTGTTATCTCAAAGGTAAGAACCTCTGGGGTGAGATAGGTATCGTAAAATGTTCGTGTGCTGCAGAGGTATAAGGTCATGTTATATAAACATGTGAGGTGGTCATGTTGTATATATATGTGAGGCTATGTCTAATACATTGGATCAGTTAATAAGCAAACATAAAAGTATAAAAATATAAGATTCCACAGATGACAATAACTAATCAGACATATTTGTTTTTTGAACCAGGCTGTAAACATGTTAATCTCTGCTGTTAAAACGTCTTTTTTGAATGGGTGTGTATGTGACTTCCTGTGCTCCTGCAGCCAGCCTCTAGTGGACACTCCAGGAACTGCAGGATTTTTCACTTAATTTTTCAAAACTGGAGGTTGCAGCTAGTAAAAATACACCTTTATGTAAGAGAATATAGAGAACAAATCCTCGTTAAGAAGCATAAAAAGTGAACATGTCTCTCTCATACTCTGCGTGAAGTCGTGGAAACAGGAAGTGACGCTCATACAGAGCATGATCAAATATCTGTGTTGTCTGTCGCTTGTGGTCACATTGTTTTACATTCACCGCTGACATCACTTACAGTCACTTTTAATGAAGAAAATGTAAATTCAGGAGGACGCAGCTGCCTCTTTTTGTATTAACACGGAGAGTCCACCTGGAATACGCTGCACACATCAATACCCCGAGGCTGTAACACACCATGTAGATAATTAAATATGTGTGTAAATATCAAGTACAATAACTTTCATTAATGTTTGTTTGTATCCATTAACAAAGACTCTGAGCCTGCAGCACTTCTGATGCAGGGTCACCTCCACAGAATGTAACGCAGCAGCTCTGACTAAATGAAAGTTAGGAGTGCTGAATCGCCCCCCGGCAGGATTTAGATCCTCAAAGAGAAAAGCAGCGAAATTAGTCAGTAAAAATGTCACCTCAATTACGACGCCATTGCAAAGGGTTTCTGTTACATTGCATCCAGGAGAGGCAAGTAAATGAATCATTTATTTAAACATGTCATATTGAATTATTGTCGGAGAATGTTGGGCGCTTGAGCTCGACAGGGTGATCGAAGATGTCTGAAATAAATAAATATTTCCTGTAAATATGTGAGGCTGCGTTTCTGTTGGTTGACATCGTTTACCTTTATTTGCTTTGTACAAATGTACAGGGACAACAACCATCGTTTTACTCACCACCAAGGCTAGTACAAGCATCTACTTTGTGTGTGTTTCTGTGTGTGTGTGTGTGTGTGTGTGTGTGTTTCATGTTTGTATCTACCATCCCCTACGTAATCAACAATTTCTCTTCCCATGATGCCTCGGGCTGATCAAAGCTGCTTCCTGCTGCAGAGCTGCAGAGTCCCCGAGGTTCACACATGATTTATACTACACACACACACACACACACACACACACACTATGATTCATAATAATCCGGGCTAAAATTAAACCTGTGTCTATTTATCGAGCAGTGCACACATGAGAACACGCTGCAGTGTTTCATAACCCGGAGGTCATGAGGTCATACACACACGTCGAGCTCGCACATGAAGAAAGAAATACAGATAATAATAAATAAGAAAATACAAATCTTTACGGTTTGCTTTGGAACGAGCAGAAGATTCACTTTTACGCTCACACTCTGGACTCACATTTCACCCTCTTCTAAATCCTGTTACTTTGTCGATCGGGGGTGTTCTCTTCATCCCTGTGATTAACTCGGTTCTATATTCTGTATTTTTTTTTATAAATCCACTTTTCCTGCTGCAGTCAGAGATGTTCTGTTTGCTTCCTGAGTGACTGCGGCAAATTAGCCTAAAATAGCTTCTGGAAAATAGTGTCTTCTGCTCTGATCCCGAGGGACAACAAAACTTTGTCTGTGTTTGAGACGGAAAATCATTTTACACATTTTTATTTTTGGGGCTTTTGTACCTTTTAGGACAGAACCTGGAGAGAGAGTATAAAACATGGTTTCTGGAGAGGCGTTTGGAGGTCCAAAGATGGCGGCCCCCATATTGGAATTACTGGCCCTTTACAGATGAAGTTTCTGCAGCAGCCCCACAACTAAAACATTATGAAGGAGTTCAGTTTGGTGGGTTATGGCGCCGACTGAAGGGTCGTTGATTACAAACACACAGTGCTGTTACGCCTCCTCCTCTCCTCTCCTCTCACAGGTAACCTGTATTTGATGACAAGCAGAGGATCGGTGTTGAGGGAAGCCAAAGACCCGACTGACAAGGTGCAGACTCTGTGTCAATATGACTCTGCTAAGGTCTACAGCTCGATGTGGAGTCGACTTTTGGATTAAAATAGATTGATTTATTGATTTGTGATCACATCTGAGACATAAGTCGGGTTAGTTGACTTTCAGCACTCTGCAAAGAAAGATACAACCTGCCAATCTGTTCTGAATAATATCTGCAGTGACGTTTGTTTCTGTTTCTTACTCGCTCTCTCTCTCTCTCGCTTCCTCTTCTTAGCTTCACTCGTCCCAGTCCTCCTCCATCTCTTAGTCTCAGCCTTTGTTGGGGGCCGCCATCGTTGGGCTTCTTCAGAAACCACGTTTCATACAGAATAAGTTCCAGAGTCGTCGTTCATCAGAGCTTTTGACCTCACCTCACTTTGGCAGGGCGTGCAGAACGTTTACAGCCTGTTGTTAGGAACGTGGATGTGACACAAATAGTTTGTTTTTGGGGGATGATGGTGAAAGTCCCTACGACCATTGACCCCCCCCCCCCCCCCCCCCACCAGGTGTGTGTTTACATAATCAGCTTGATGACTCATCTTCTCAGAGCTCTGTGGGTACAGACTCTCCTGACCCCGCCTCAACTGGAATACATTTTTAACATTGGTTAACGAGACCATGCTAACCGAGAGGAATTAAAAAAGGAGCTGTCATTAAAAGAAACACATGAACACCTCCTCCTCGTTTCTGGTTCAGTGATGTGGTCAGTGTGTGACATGACGCGTGTTGGAGGTGGATTCAGACATCAGACAGGAGGTGTCTCCTCCTGGTTCTCTGCTCAGCCCCCCTGCTGAGCGGCCTCACTTTGCAGAGGGAAGCTCGGGGGCCGGCCTCTCTACCAGCACTCAGCCTCTCCTCCGTCTTTCATCATTATTCTCTCTCTTCCTCGCTTCACTTCCTGCTTTAAAACCAGACATGAGGAAAGAGACAATTAGCAAATGGCTCGTCTGAAATCCTCGCTGGTGACTGAAGTGACCTTGTGATTTATTTGTTTTGATGCTCGTCAACCTCAGAGGGCAAATTAAACAAGAGTCTGGCTTCCTTCTTTTTCCTGACTGTGTTGAAACAAATTGCTTTGATGGTGCAGAGCTGAAGAGAACGTCTGTGAGGATAAAACTTGTGGTCGCTTTGCTCCTTCACTGCAGTGAGTGAGTCTGCATGGAGGTGAGCCACACGACTTCACCCAGGGACACAGGGTGGAGTCAGTAACTGTTTCTTTTTTTTATGTTTTGGTTGACTTGGGACGTTTCTGGGCGGGGGAGTGGGTGTGTTTTCTCCAGCCAATGAAGGCGCACAGGCGAGTCCGGAAATGGATTCAATTCAGCGATTGGACGCCATTCATAAAGAACGTGAATTTAAAAAAAAAAAAATTTATATTGAAAATATAATCATAGAGAGGTGAGAATCCACGAGTTAATCTGCTTTCTGTTCACAGGCAGGTGCCAAACGCCGGCGGTTAGCTTGCTAAATGATCGGCTTCTCTTTAACAACAAATGTAACAGGCCTATTCTCAGGTAGTTTAGGTACTAGCAGTAAAGGCAAGGAGGAGGGGCCTAATTTGAATGTTGTGTTTAAAAGCTGCAACAAACATAGCTACTGACTGGGCACACACTGTACGGGGGGGGGGGGGGGGGGGGGGGGGGGGGGGGGTGAATGTTTTGATGACTCATCAGTTTTGATTTGATGAAGGATAAGAGTTATTCACAATAAGGCGTGTAGCTGACCTGATTGACAGGTGGACTTAAAACCCGCCTTTAGCTCCAGCTCTCAGTCTGTCATTAGGTTGACTGAAAGTTAGGCTGAGACAGCATTTCCAACATGGAGACCGCCATCGATGGGACTCCAGCGCCCCCTGCAGGAACAGTACATCATGCCCACCTTTGAGTCAAGAAGAGGAGCATCACAGAGCGCTGGTGTTTGCGATTTTTATCTTTAATGATACAAGAACTGGAAGGCAACAAAGTAAAGAAGAAGAAAACTTCTTTTAGCACACAATGGGCGTTTTCAGACCGCAGAACTTTTTCATGGTTCTAGGAACTGTTGGAACCCTTCCTATTTTTTTAAAATTGGTTGCTCAGTTCAGGAACTATGAAACTATTTTAGTTCCTATAGAACCTGCTTTAGAGGAACCTTTCTAGCTCCTGCTTCAGAGTAGGTACCATGACGGTGTGAATGCAGACAGAAAACAAGTCCTCATGGTGTGTACGTCTTCAAACAAAGAATTAAAATTTATGAATTAGGTGAATTTAAAGTGTTTGTATTTTGTGCCTTTTGCAGTGTCACACCTGAAGAGTTCCCTTTCTCACAGTTGTACTTCTTTGTGCTGTGAAACACCTCTAGTTGAATGAGGCTTTGTCTCTCTCTCTCTCGCTCGCTCGCTTTGCACCTCATTACCGCAGCTCCCTGCGGGGGGTCCTTATCAGTTTTTGTCTGCCTCACCTAAGTCAGGTTTTTTTTTTTTAATTTAGAGGAAGCAGGACTCAAACATGGAGGGACTATTCTAGAGTCGTAGAGAGAGAGAGAGTAGAAAAGAGAGGCAGAGGTGAGGCTGAGGGGCAGACGAACAAAGATGGAGGATCGATGCAAACAGGTTCTGTGCAGGACTGAAGTCATGCACCGCGTGGCAGGAGAGGAGGGGGGGGGGTCTCTCCTTTACTCACCTGTCATCGACTCGCTCCTCTGTGTGAGACGCCTTTTTTATTTACACACAACTTTATTTATTCATGCTTATTCAGGCTCACGTCGACACTCAGGAGGAGTCAGCCAATTACCCATGCATTATTGACGAGGACGCCGTCGGCCTCTCATGGATCGCATCGCCATCGCCATCGCCATCTCTTCTTCTCTTCCTTCTTTTGTGCTTCTCTCCTCCTGCTTCCCTCTTTCCCACTTAAAAATCCTCCCATGACTTTTTCCTTCTTTTTTAAACTCGAGCTCTCTCCTCTTCTTTTCTTTTTCTTTCTTCTTATCTCGCTCTATCCTGTTTGGGGTCTGTAGGTCATAACAAGGAAGTTTATAATCTTTATATTAGAATAGAATAAATGCAGCCCCCCCCCCACCCTCCCTGAACAGGAAAAGCAGTATCTAATGGATGGATGGATGCTTATTGCCATTTGCAGAGAAACATCGGAGCATTGGAATTATTGTGCATTGCTCTTATTAAGCCCCGTTTCCACCAAGTGGTCCGGTTCAGTCCGGTACACATTTATTGGCGTTTCCACCGTCAAAAGTTTGGAATGGTACCAAAATAAGGGACCCGTACCGTCCTACTTTTTTGGTACCCTTCTGTTGGAGTGGCAAGGGTACCAATCCGACCTTAAAGGCTTTATATGCGATTTTTTTGATCCAGCAGATGTCGCCCTTGAGCACCAGCATGAAACCAAAACAAACTGCGCTGCATTGTTGTGTTAGCATGCTAATGCTAGCAATCTTTATTATGCTCGTATCTTCACACTGCATGTAAATTTACCTGAAATGAGCGTGATCTAGAAACACAGTTAAGCAGTGAGTACAGTATGTTATTCTTCTTTTCTCTAGTCCCTCAATTAAACAACTTTTATACACGAGGGGAGGAGTCAGCCGGCCGTCCGGGCGATGTAAACAAAGTGAAGATAGGACTCTGAAAACTCTGAAAACATCACAGACAGTGGGACTCGGGTGTTACACCCATTGTAGACAGTCATGACTCACAGAGTTATTTTCAGAGGAGATACTTGATTTATATTATATTTAAGTGAGAAAAATCACATATAAAGCCTTTAAAGGTTAATTTTCTTTACTGTGTCCCGTTCTTCTTCTGCGTCTTTGTGCAAAGCTTTTCCATGTCATGTCATTGCACACACATTTTTCCACAGCTGTTGTTGCTCATCATGTTACTGCAGATATTCAGAGTGTGTACATGCACAGGTAAGTCACGCTACAGTAATAACTCAATTAGACCTCTAGGTGGCAACGCGCCCCGTTTCAGGTACATACGATCGGACGTTCCTCTGGTCGACCTGTGACACCACACACATGTTAGCAAACAGCTGTTTCCCTTCAATCTGTGTGCCTCAGTATGTTTAACTCCTTCAGTTTACACAACATAAACTGTGACAATGAGTCGGTACAGCAGCTGGACAAAAGCTGCTGTAAGACTCTGAAGCAGGCGGTGTGACGCTCTCTGTTGTGTTGACAATAACACTGAATCATACACACACATGCACATGCTGTTGATTTTCTTGTTGCTGTCAGCCCCTGGCATACATACATACATACATACATACATACATTCATTCATTCATTCATGCATAAGTGCATACATACATGCATGTATACATATTTGCATGGATGTATGCATTCATATAAAAGCACATTAGCATTTAATCACTACAGTCCCTGCAGGTTTGAACCCTGCTGATCCTCAGTATCGACACATTAGAAGAGACTTCTATCCAGAGAGAGAGAGAGAGAGATCTGAGAGTAACAGGAAACAGGCCCACTCCACCTTGATGTGAAAAGCCCAGCGGGGATCTGACCACATGACTGAAGGAGCGGGATGCATCCTCCTCCTCCTCCTCCTCCTCCTCCACTTCAAAAGGATGTCGGCAGCTTCATTAAACAGATCCGCCAGGAAACATGAGAAAGTGCTACAAAGAGATGAGTGTTTGTCTTCACATCTGTCGACACTCACACACACTCAAACCCACACACACACACACTGAACAGCATGCACTTGCTCTCAGACAGGAACACAGTGAGGTAGCGTTGTCATGATACCAGGTTCTTTACTTTGATATGATAAAATTAAAAATCGAACAGCTGATTTACTATCGCAAAAAAACTCCTAGGCGACTAATAACATGTATTTTCTTGTTTCTAAAAACCAAAAAGTGCAGGCAAACTCCTGCACAGTGTTTACGTTGCACAAACACAACAGCTTTAGGTTAAAAACACGACATAAGATATCTCGATCGTCCACTTGTACGGGTTGTCTCTGGCACGATTCATGAGTACTCGATTACGGTTTGCAGGAGACGAGAACGCAAAACTCAAACAAGGTGAACAATGATGTTGGTCTGAACGGCTCCTGTTGTTTTAAAAACTGTCATATCCGCACAGTACCGGCCTGCTTCATCCTCTGAGCTGCACGTTACATGTGGAGGTAGAAAGAGGGACGATGTTGACGTCTCAGAAGAAATCACAAAAACAACCACAGTTAGCAGGATGGACTCAACCTGAGAGTGGTTGTCATGGTTGCATCTTCTTCTTTTTGCTTGTTGGTGGATTTGAAAACCAACTACGTGCATACCGCCCCCTGCTGTATCCGACTGTGTGCAGACGAGAGTGTACTCGGGGACAGAGCGATGTTACTGATGTGAACACAGACCAGCGGGGGAGGGGAACAATCATGCCTGAGTTTGGATCTGACCTGTGTGTGTGTGTGTGTGTGTGTGTGTGTGTGTGTCTGTGTGTGTGGTCCATGCATTCTTCAATCTTAATCCGAGTAACGTCAGGTTGTGACAAACACATTTCCTGTGAGCTTGATGTTTTTTTTATCATCAGTTATTATTCAGCTGTGTACACATCAATCTGTTCCTGTGCTGATTAATTATTGTTTCAACAGCATAAATAATGGACTCGGGATGTGCTTCTAATTCAAATTCCTTAACAGCTGACGGAGCAAATAGGACTGATAATAAGCTCATTAAATCTGCTTTGGAGACACACTCGCCCACACACAGACGGGGAAGAAGTGAAGTCGAACGAATCAAAAAACAGGCCGGAGACGAGAACGTGGACGTCTGCACTGAAGCAACGATTTCAGAATCAGAATCAGAAATACTTTATTAATCCTGAGGGGGGGATTAGATCGTTACAGCGGCTCTCAAACACAAAATAATAGAAGGAAATATAGAAATATAGAATAAATAGAAATATAAGAAGAATAAGGAGAACTATCGCAGACTATCTGAAGGAATAATAAGCTACACAGTTTACAAGCACAGAGAAATTAACATATGAACTAAATTTACAAGTATATATGTCGGTGTTGAACTGTGTAGATACTGCAAGGAGCACACACACACACACACACACACACACACACACACACACACACACACACACACACACAATAATGAACACATGCCAACACTAACACACACGCAAGCACGCTATAGACTACGCACAAACGCTAACTTGCAAGCACACACTTAAGCACAAACGCTAACTTGCAAACACACAATATGTCTTTACTGGTAGGCTATGTACCACAGACATTTAAAGTAGCGGTAATCAAACCTCTACTTAAAAAGCCTACTCTGGACTCAGGAACTCTGGCTAACTACAGACCTATATCCAACCTTCCTTTTATCTCGAAGATCCTGGAGAAGGTGGTAGCTAAACAGCTGTGTGACTTTCTCCATGACAACAGTTTATTTGAAGAGTTCCAGTCAGGATTTAGAGTCCACCATAGCACTGAGACTGCACTAGTTAGAGTTACAAACGATCTACTTCTAGCCTCAGACAGGGGACTTCTGTCTGTGCTCGTCTTGTTAGATCTTAGTGCTGCTTTTGACACCATTGACCATCGGATCCTGTTGTACAGACTGGAGCATTTGCTTGGAATTACAGGGACTGCTTTAAGTTGGTTTGAATCCTACTTATCAGACCGATCTCAGTTTGTACATGTTAATGATGAGTCCTCTATGCACACTAAAGTTTGCCATGGAGTCCCACAAGGTTCAGTGCTTGGACCAATTCTTTTTACATTATATATGCTTCCTCTGGGAAATATTATGAGGAAACACTCCATACAGTTTCATTGTTATGCAGATGATACTCAGCTTTATGTATCAATGAAGCCCGATGGTACCAGTCAGTTATGTCAGCTAGAAACATGCCTTAAGGACGTTAGGACCTGGATGACCAGAAATTTTTTGCTACTTAACTCAGACAAGACTGAAGTTATTGTGCTAGGCCCTAAGAACCTCAGAGAGACTTTTTCTAGTGATGTGACTGTCCTTAATGACATCAGCCTGGCATCTAGCACCACTGTTAGGAATCTAGGAGTTATTTTTGATCAAGATATGTCTTTTAGCTCTCACATCAGTCAAGTTTCAAGAACAGCCTACTTTCACCTTCGTAATATATCCAAGATCAGGAATATCCTGTCGCAAAGTGATGCAGAAAAACTAGTTCATGCATTTGTTACCTCCAGACTGGATTATTGTAACTCTCTTTTGTCAGGGTGCTCTGGCAAATCTCTAAAGACTCTTCAACGGGTCCAGAATGCTGCAGCTCGTGTACTGACCAGAACCAGGAAATGGGACCACATTACTCCTGTCCTGGCTTCTCTGCACTGGCTCCCTATACAGTCTAGAATAGAATTCAAGATCCTTCTTCTCACCTACAAAGCTCTAAATGGCCAGGCACCATCTTATCTTAAGGAGCTACTAGTGCCGTACTGTCCCTTGAGAGCGTTGCGGTCCCGGAGTGCAGGCCTGCTGGTGGTACCTACAGTCTCCAAGTGTACTATGGGGGGTAAAGCCTTCAGTTATCGGGCTCCTCTCCTCTGGAACCGCCTTCCAGCCGGGGTCCGGGAGGCAGACACAGTCTGTATTTTTAAGATTAGACTTAAAACTTTCCTTTTTGATAAATCTTATAGTTAGGGCTGGTGCTGGTGTAGACCAGCTCTTAGTTATGCTGCTATAGGCTTAGACTACCGGGGGAACTGGCACCTTGAGCTCCTCTCTCTCTCTCTCTCTCTCTCTCTCTCTGCATATACAGTACATCATATTACTGCATGTATCTATCTATAAATCTCAGTCACTAACCACCTACTTTCCTGGGAGCTCTTGAGCTCCCCTAGGCTCCTCAAGATCATCGGTTGACGGCTTGCCAGAACAACCCCCACCCCACCACTACCCCCTCCCCACCGGATCGTGGGTTGGCGGCCTGCCAGAACAACCCCCCACACCCCCTCCCCTCCCCACCGGATTGCTGATGGACGGTCTACCTCCCCCCACCCCCTTGCTCTCTATCCCTCTTCCTGCATCTTATCCCATCTCTCCCCCTATCCCTTTCCAAGCCCGGCGCAGTCTAGGCCTGTGAAGACTGTTTCGTCATGAGCCGGGGATCCGGCCGAAGATTTCTGCCTTTTAATAAGGCAGTTTTTTCTTACCACTGTAACTTTTGCTGCTTTGCTAAAGTGCTCATGATGGATAGGCCGGATCTTTGTAACATAGCAATAAGTAAGGTCTTTTACCTGCTCTTTGTAACATAACAATGAGTAAGGTCTTTTTACCTGCTCTTTTGTAATGTTAACAGGCAATGAGTAAGGTCTTTTTACCTGCTTCTTGTAAAGTGTCTCGAGATAACACTTGTTATGAGTTGACGCTATACAAATAAAAGTTGATTGATTGATTGAGTTGACTTGAGCACAAACGCTAACTTGCAAACACACACTTAAGCACAAACGCTACTTGCAAACACACACTTAAGCACAAACGCTAACTTGCAAACACACACTTAAGCACAAACGCTAACTTGCAAACACACACTTAAGCACAAATGCTAACATGCAAGCACACACTTAAGCACAAATGCTAACATGCAAGCAAGTACACACACTGTTTGTTGAGCATCTTTCAGACAGAATCCTGAGTGTAAATATCCACAGCTCAGTCCGTTCCCTCAGTAGTATTTCTCCCCTCCTGCAAACATCTCTAAAAACAAACTCTAAATAATCATCTTGTAGCATCAGACACACACACATGTCAATTCATCTCCATCAGTTGTTCTCGTTATGAGCCTCACAAAGAAAAAACCCGGTTTGCTATCATGCACATGAAGCGTCGTTCAGTCACCGCTGTGGAACTTTGATCCAAACAATAAGAGCGGAAATTAAAGGTTTGCATGCACGCTCCTCTGTGCTGGAGAACAAAAAGCTGAATCACAACGATTGTTCAGTGAGCGTCTCAGCCACTCGTAAACACGAGGCGGGCGAGGTGTTCAGAGAAGGAGGCTTGATTAGGCTCGACCTCGAGGATCAGACGTTTCCCCACTGAGGACTCACCAGCTCACCAGTTCAAAACAGTTCGTTAGAGACCTTGAAAAAAGAGCGCTGGATTTTACAAGAGATGGAAAGCAACAAAAAACCCTACATAGATCAAAATGAAATCCTTACAATTAAAAATTAGAAATAAACCAAGAAAATGCACATAACCCGTGCAGAAACAAGAGAAGAACATTTGCACAATTTAAAACAGTTAAAGGAAAAATGTGAGACTTTTTGATCCAGTAGATGTCGCCCTTGAGCACCAGCATGAAACCAAAACAAACTGCTGTTTAGGCCACGCCTCCTCCATACTGAAGCCTCCGCTCTCCTCCAGAGACACACCTCCAACCCCTCTACACTGGAGTTCACATGAAAGAGTTATGAATTAGAACACACCATAATCAATCACCTGTGTCCTGCATCGTTGTGTTAGCATGCTAATGTTAGCGCTCTTTAGTTAGCACATAGCTTCACATTGAACATAAATTGACACAGAATGACTGTGATCTAAAGACACTTACGTGATATTCAAATAATCAGTGAGTATGTTCTTCTTTTTCTCTCTAGTTCTTGACTAAAACAGCTTTTATACAAAAGGGGAGGAGCCGGCCGTCCCGTCCATGTAAACACGGCTCTGACAACAACACAGCCAGCGGGACTCGAGCTTCTCCCTCATTGTAGACAGTCATGACTCAGAGACACATTTACACAGGACAGACTGGATTAATGATTTATTTATGTGGAACATGTTGCACATTCTTCCTTTAAGGAAATCTTACATAGATGAAAGTTAAAGTCTTTATATTTGATTTTTCTCACTTAAATATAATATAAATCAAGTATATCCTCTGAAAATAACTCTGTGAGTCATGACTGTCTACAATGGGTGTAACACCCGAGTCCCACTGTCTGTGATGTTTTCAGAGTTTTCAGAGTCCTATCTTCAGTTTGTTTACATCGACAGGACGGCCGGCTGACTCCTCCCCTCATGTATAAAAGTTGTTTAATTGAGGGACTAGAGAAAAGAAGAATAACATACTGTACTCACTGCTTAACTGTGTTTCTAGATCACGCTCATTTCAGGTAAATTTACATGCAGTGTGAAGATACCAGCATAATAAAGATCGCTAGCATTAGCATGCTAACACAACAATGCAGCGCAAGTTGTTTTGGTTTCATGCTGGTGCTCAAGGGCGACATCTGCTGGATCAAAAAATCACATATAAGGCCTTTAAACCCGTACAGGGTTCAGCAGTGTCTGAATGGAGGTCTGTACATACTTTAAGGTGCAGTTTTGCTAATACAGTATTTGCATTAAAGTGTCTAAGGTAAGGCTGTCTCTTTAAGACAGCTGTGCAGCAGATAAATGATTCTGAAGCTGTAGTCTTTTTGTCTTCTTTTTTCCACCACGGAGGAGAAATATGAAGCAATAAAAGTGGTCGGAGCTGACGCTGACATTACTTGCTGAGCTGTTTATATGAAACCTGTATTCAAAATATAGAGCGGGGAAACCTGGCTGAAAATCTCCCTGCTGGAACAGAAGCCTGAAAGCATTTGGAAAGTATTTAGACTCATGCTGTGCGATATATCTACACACACACACACACACACACACACACACACACACACACACACACACACACACACACACACACACACACACACACACACACACACACAGGGTGTCCTTCAGTTTGAAGTCAAGAGGTTCTTTGATTGGTCCTCTACAAAAAAAAAAAACAGGAAATGCAGCTGTGAGTGAAATTCCCTGTTTGGTTCTTGAGCAGCTGTGTTGGAGTTTGAAAGTCACCCTGAGATCAGACGACGACGTTTAGAGTAAGACGTTGATAACAGGATGAAGTTAGAGGATCAGATTCATATCAAACCGTCCTCACTTTAACCCCCCCTGCAGAAACCAGAACTGAGTCTGTGTGAGGTTCATACCAAGCAGCAACCTCGGGTAAATAAAGACAATGTGGAAATGCAAAATCCTGCATTTCCTCGAGTGTCCACTGGAGGCATTGAAAATTAAATGTAAACCAAACACACAAGATCGGCAGAAACAAAATAAATGTCTGATACATCAAAAAGATATTTGGATGAATCATTTCTCAGCTGTCATTAAAAATCTTTTAACTACACAAACAAAAATCATCATCACACATTGCGCCCGTAGATGTGATTTCGAGCCTTCCTATTGGCTGCAGCTCACCCTGATGTGCTCAACGGGAGAAGACGACTCTAGTGTGTTTTTATGACGGCTGTAAATATTGAACTGAAGAAGACGGATGAATTGGGGGACATGTCGAGTATTCATTGCAATTTGAACTGCGTCTGGTGTTAAAATTGAAATCACCTCAGAGCCCGTTAATGGGCTGACATTTTTTACCCATCATGCTCGTGCGGGTCAATGAGGATTTTGATGAATCTGCTCTGGCTTTCACACTTGTGATTTATTATTCATCGAATTCGGCTTCAGCCACACTGAGGTGCAGCGGCTCTGTTCCTCTGACTGACACACACACACACACACACACACACACACACACACACACACACACACACACACACACACACACACACACACACACACACACACACACACACACACACACACACACACACACACACACACACACACACACACACACACACACACACACACACACACACACACACACACACACACACACGTATAACGTGCAGGTCATTACTCGGCGGTTAATCAAAGAGCTGTACGTTGATTTAACGGTTGGCCTTCACATCTTTCATGGTCGATCTGAGCTCGGCAAATAAAAACCATATTACCTATAACTGAAATGACTCGTTTGACACTTACACATAAAGAACGCCTCGCCGTGACGTTTTTAAATTTGATAGATAACAAACGTTTTAATCACCCTGTATGAGCTGTATCTGTTTGTGCAGCAGGGAATGAACACGCCTGCAGCCAGGTTTTTAGAACAAGAGGAGGAAACGGGGACGTAGGTGTCAAATATTTGGGACGCTTGGACATGAAGCTCTAAATATAGCGCCTGAAGCCTAGTGGTTATATCTAATGCATCATGTACAGAGGCTGTAGTCCTCGTCGCAGCGACCGTGGAGTTGAATCCGACCTCGACTCTTTGCTGCAGGTCACCCCCCCCCCCCTCCTCCCAACATTTCCTGTCTCTCTCAAGCTGTCCAAGTCAAAAATAGGCAAACATTGCCAAAAATATCAACACAAATAAAGAAACAGGATGTCCGGCTGAGGCAGACCCTTGAACGCCTCAGGAACAATGTTCTCCGGAGCGTTTCAGTGTTTCAACATGGAGGGACCAGAGCTGATGTTTGATATTTTTCTCATAACTCTCGATTTCTACCACCTGTCAACAGCATCCACACATTTATGTTTCCTATAATTAAAGAGAATTAAAATCAAACGGTTAGAAGACGAGTGTTTTCAGTCGGCTACCCTTGAGTCATGAAATGAAGTGTTTGTAGGAATGTTTTCAGTTTGACAGAAACGTCTCGTCTGAGGAAGCTCGAAGAGGAAAAGAAGCGCTGTGAGGATTCTGAGGAGGGGAAGGAAATCAGCCTATCAAATGTTTGTTGATTCAACAGTTTAAACACCACACACCCAAGAGTATTTATCAAAACTCATTCACCCACCGTGCACTGAGGTCAAACACCCTCCACCTGCTGTCCCTCCCACAGACACTTTTTAAAGGGGACATATTCTAAAAAATCCACTTGTACAGTGTTGTTGAACATATATC
Organism: Labrus mixtus; assembly: GCF_963584025.1. Taxonomy (NCBI): domain Eukaryota; kingdom Metazoa; phylum Chordata; class Actinopteri; order Labriformes; family Labridae; genus Labrus; species Labrus mixtus. The sequence goes on along the minus strand of NC_083613.1, from coordinate 32,757,700 downwards.
TGTGTAACCTGAGAGTCTACTGACCCACAAAATGTGAAATAAACCATCCAGTCCTTTGTTTGTGTTCTGCATAAGTCTTACAACACAGAGAAAAATGCTCCGTTTCAAATGTGCTCTCCTTGTGATGTCACAGTGGGATTCTGGTAAAAAAAAAAAAAAAAAATCCCCTCCCCTCCCCTGGTATCTCCACCCATGGACTCCACCCCCAGCCTAGAACAAAACTTTTACACAGGTTGGCCCTTTTTATTCTCGCTACAGAGGAGTGATGTCTACGTGGAAAACTCAGGGGGCGGGGCTTATTACATTAAAAGAGACACACACACCAAAACGGAGCGTTCTGAGAGAGCTCTGACTGAGCAGCTCATACATGTTTGAACTGTTTTCATTCTGTGCTTGTCATATGTTTTGGATGTTTAAATGATTCCATCAGATATTTAAAGTGAAGTTTTGACATTTTCTGGGTTCCAGTAAACGCAGCTTTAAAGCCTTGATGGATGTGAAAAAACTTTTACTGGACTGGTTTACAGAAACGGCTGACGACTTTCTGCTCGACATATTCCACTGCAGGTTTTCTATGTAAGAAGACTTTAAAAAAGACCGTGTTGAGCGTTGAGGAATAACTGCATGTTCAGCCTCTAAGATCAGATGTGGGTCTTTCTCCTCCCTCACTTTGCTCCTCTACTTCTACCCGACGTCTTCAACCGAAGCTGGAAGAAAAGAAACCTCTCCGGACAGACGGACCAGAGTCCAGACGAGCGTGTGACCGATGAGAGCGGGAGCATGCAGCGAAGACAAACTCCAGATAAAAAGCACATCAACACTTTGATTCATTCAGATTTTTTTTTATTTTATGATTTTTGTTTTTCATCATAAAGCCCAGTGGACTCTTCAAAAATCCAGTGGAGATCTCTGAAAGCTTATTTATTGAAAAATAATCTTGTACCCTTTATCTTTGTCCTCTGTCCTCCTCTCCCTCCCGTCCTTTTTTTTTTTTTTTGCGACCAGAGATGATTGCATTGACCGATGTTGCCTCGGACTTGGGGTTTCGCTCTGATAAATGACTCTGTCCATCATTGGAGGAGGGGAAAACGAGCGAGGGAGATAACCTGGTTGTCCATCATCCTTTGTCCCGGTGCACAGCGGAGATTGGATATTGACCCGAGCTCGCCTTCTCCAAGCAAAGATATTTGAAGACTCTGTCATGGAGTGACAGAATCATCCCGGCGCTGCGCACTCACTGCTTCTTCATGTGGATATTTTCAAACTAAAGCTCCTTTATTTCTCTCGTCACAAAGTTCAGAGTACGATGCGTTTACCGTAAAACTCCAACTTAAAGCGCCGCCGTTTCTTTGTTTCAGTCTCTGAAACCTCCCCGTCTTTATGTGGGACAGGCGGAGACGGGTTTTTAGTTACTTATGAACAAAACTCATGAACAGAAAAGATGGGGACAATTATGTTTTTACACTGGTAGAAACTGTATACCAAATAAGACTGAGTCGGCGTTCTTCTCTGAAAATTAATATTTATATTTCCTCATGATCAACAGAGAAACATTTTCTAATGATCCTCTTCATTTTTATTCTACAATCTCGGTCCTACTGTTTTCTCCGTGCAGCCTTGGTGATCAGTAACTAACGGACAATTTCCACATAATCTGAGTTCCATCAGCGCCTCGGTTTTGCTCCGTCGGACGGCGCCATCCTGCCTGACTGGCTCCGTTTCTGGAGCGTGAGCGGACCCATGAGCTGCTGTACACAAGTCACAGGAGAACTACAAGATCCCGCGGGAATACAGAGAAAAACGTGCAAACTGTTGTTCATTCGGCGCCTGTTTTCACGTCATGTTAATAAAGTGATGAAAAACATGATTGTGAGTCCGTATATCGTGTTTTATTTTGAAATGGACCAGTAGCTCTGTGCGTTTCCGATCTCGATCTATTCTGTCCAGCTTGACGCATGCTTGCAGCGAGCTCTGACTGAACATAGACAGACGGAGTAGTGTAGTGGTGCTGCTGGCACGCTCCGCTGACAGAACGTGGCGCTCGCTGTGGAAACAGGAGCATTGACTTGACGTGGCAGCGAACGCCGGCGTAGTGCGCAGCGCTGACAGACCACGGTGCACACTGAGTACATGGAAATTGATAGAAATGTGACATTGAAATCAAAGGGGGAAAAAAACTAACTGAGACCGGCGTTTATTCATCAAAACGTGCAGCGACAGCCTGCAGCTTCAAACGGGATCTGCTTTCATTTGGAGTTTTACGGTCGATCATTTCATTGGTCAGCGTGGTTTGAAGGTTATTGTGAATGTCTGTTGGTGTGGTGAGCGCTAACAGAGGCCTCTTCCCCTGCTCTTAATCCCACCGTGTCCCCCTGCAGCCCTGCACTGGGGGGGTGTTTCTGATCTGCAGGACGTTACAGTCTAACAGCTGATTTAAACCCCCTCTCCTCTACTCATGCCCTCAGCCTCTAGAAACCATGCACGTCTGTTACCTGCCACTCTGTTGAGCACTGTGGGAGGACCCTGCATCTCTGCACCATCAGGTCATTCACCACAGCGCTACACCCGTTCTGGTATGTGGGTGCCCCCCTAATCTTGTTTCCTGTCCTTTAGTGTCTGTCCCTCACCTCTCTCCTGTCTACTATAGACAGTCTCTGCACAGCGCCACCTGGCCGCGGCGGAAGTCTCTACAGGGGCAAAGACGTCTGTATTTGGGGGAGTGTCCCGCGCAGCTGAAGAGGAGGGGTTCCCGCTGGAGGCCGCACTCCCGCCGCACCACCGAGAAGGCCGGAAGGATGTGGTTGATCTCTGAGTCCACGACCTCGCACTGCACCTCCAACCTGAGGGGGTGAAACGGAGGAGAACAGGTCGGTATGTACGCCTCCCAAAATAACAGAAAATCATTACGAGGAGACGTCCTTGGGATGTTTTTCAAAAAGGAGAAAAATACAAGTAATAAAAGTTATTCTTGCTCGAGACGAGGAACAGGAAAGTGGAATCGGCATAACCTTGAAAATAAAAGGAATGCAGCGACAGGAAAATAGAGAAATGTCACCTCTTTCATCTCACTACAGATGCCAATTTAAAAAAGAGAGCAAAGACATTTAGAGGAGACGCGACAAGGAAGTGGGGAAAAAGAAGTGCGAGGCAGGTACGAGACGATGTCGGTGTGAGGAAGATAAGTTGTGTCAGAGAGCAAAGCTGAACAACGGAGAGGAGCGGGAGAACAGAAACAAAGGGGAGCGGCACTGTATACCTGACACAGAGGGGGGGGGGGGGGTGAACTCAGAAGATACTCAGAGGATGAAACGAGATGGAAGAATGAGAGCAGTCAGGAGGGGGGGGGGAGGGGGGGGGAGTGTCAGGAGGAAGAGAAACTCAAACAGTGGCTCTTTTTTTAAAGAGCTCCAGGAGAGGCAGCGTCTCAAACGTACATGTCTGGTTCCACTAAGTGGAGTCGGTACAGTCAAACTAAACTCAACAAAGAGCTGGAGAGAGTCAGCGTCGAGGGGAGCTTTTCTAGATTTTTGTTTTTGGTGTTTATGCACAGAAAGGAATCATTTCCTGTTGACTTCTGCCTGTGCCTATGTTTGTCTGTTATTTTCGTTTTTTCTTAATTTAATTTAAAAGGAGGAAAACATCTGTAATATTGAATGTTTTATTATTGCTTCCTCAATAAAAAATATTTAAACTAGAAAGGAATCTTTTCAAGCCACGCGGCCTGCGTGAGTCCACTTGATTCTGATCAAATCAGTCAGACCTTCCTCTCCATTTTGGGGTGTAAAAACATTATGTCATGCACTCCAGGTACAGAGACTATAGACCCTTTAACGCAGCAGTTGTGGGTTAGAATCCGACCTCGGCCCTTTGATGCATGTCGCCTCCCCCCTCTCTCTACAGCTGATGTACACCGCTCAGTATTCCACTTACACTCCACTGTGAGCTTTCATTTCTACTCTTAATCTTTTAAACATGCATCTTATTGCTTTGCTCTCTTTAAGTATAGACTTAAATAACAGAGCAGAGAAAATCACTCCCATGATTCCCCGCCAGCCTCGACGTCATCTTTATGATTTTAATAGTAACAATATTTGTTATCTGAACGACTGATTGCATCAAAAAGTACCAAACAGTGTTGGGCTCCTTCCTGAAAAAAGATGAATATATTACTCATTACACGTTACTCTATAAGTTATATAATGACTTTACTTATTAGTCCCTGCCAACAGTAATATGTTATACTACTCATTATATTACTTTTCGTATTAAGCCACACGTTTCATTAGTTCTTTTTCTCTTGTAGCTGTCCTCGATTGTTTTGTAGGCATTGTAGGGCTACAGCTATCCTCAGCTATCCTCCGCGGCCGCAGAGGGCTCGTTGGTGGGGTTTATTTACACGAGCTTCACGTTGTTGTGTTGTTGTTGTGCTTCAGGAGGTTTGAGGTCGTGTTTTTTTGCAGTAGAAAGAGACCGAGTACTGGGACACAATCTACATCTGACAACGACGTTCTCCTCATCTTTCCTCTCGAGAAAACTAAAGTAATGGGAATATTTCCAGCCGCTGAATGTAAACATGAGCGCTTACATTTTCCAAGCCAAGCAGGGTTGCCAGGTATGTTTGACAACAACTGACAAAATAAGCCCAATGGCAAAAAAAAAAAAATACCCGCAGCAGCACCTAAAATGAAGCCCAATTCTGCAGGAAAACTGCAAACCTGGCAACCATGACGCTCGCTACCTTCCTGCTTGTCTGACGTGCGCGATGAAATTAATCTGGGGATTGTTGCATTTTAAATCAGAAGTGGAGTAATAACAACAACAGTAAGGTAGTAACAAGTTATTTTTTGCATGAGTAACTGTAATATTATTACTGGAATTAGTAATTTGTTACACTACTCGTTACTAGTAAAAGTAATATTATTACTGTAACGCGTTACTAGTAATGCGTTACTGCCAAACACTGTTACCAAAATTAGAAAACAACACAGAATTACAGTCGTACTTTCAACAGAAGCTCCAACAGAGCCGCTGTGGTAGCTTCAGATTTAGAGGTTAAGATTCTCTTACAAACACAGAGAGAGGAGAGAGGAGGTGACAGACTCAATGCTTCAGTACTGAAACACTCCTGATGTCTTTGTGCAGTTTACACCTGAAGGGGACTCACACTCTGAGCGCCTCCTTGTTGTTGATGAAGCGGAAGTGAGCAGGTTCACAGATGAAACCGGCCGAGTTGCACGCTTCCACACACGACTGGCCCTCTTGAGATACGAGCAGCCGGAGGGAGCTGAGCGGAGGCCAGGCGGCGGGCGCCGTCACGTTGGACGCCCAGCTGACGGCGGTGGAATTGGGCAGGGGCACAAACAGAGGTCCTGTGATCCGGCCGCCTCCGGCAGAGCCCGGTCTGGAGAGGTTGGCTGGAAGGAAGGGAGGCTCGGGGGCGCAGAAGTCCTGGAGGGGACAGATATGAAGCGTCAGTTTGTGGAGTCGTGATTGAGTGGGACTTTAATGATGTCTGTCAGCAGAAAGTGATTTAAAAAAAAGAATATTAAATAACAGATTTACATTTCTTTCATTGCCTCATACACCTTTAAGACTTGTTTCTAGATGAAGTTAATGCTGACAGGAAGTGACCAGAGGCAGAGCATCTTTTCTAAATATATTGTTTAAATAATTAAACGTAATATATCTTCATTCACAACAACATCGACATCTGTTCTTGAGAGTTCTTATCAGCATTAAAACCATCATCAAACACAGGTTGTGGAGTGAGCGCCTGCAGTTTGTGTGACATACAGTGTGGGATTATAAAAAAAAAAAAACTCTCTTTCATCCTCGTCCGCCGTTATCATCGTGCCCACACTGGTGCTCTCTCTCTCTCTCTCTCTCTCTCTCTCTCTCTCTCTGTTCATCCCTCCTCATTAGTGTCAGCAGACCGTCTGCTCGAGAGCCCGAGGGCACACATGTGGACCGTAATGAGAGTTAGCATGTAGATTAACCACAAAACTACAAACATGGAGTACAGACACACACAGCAGAAATACACTCCTGGATGTTCTGGGTGTTGAATGAACACAATTATGAAATACTGAACAGAGAGGAGCTCCTGAAAAGAATGTTTACATGAGAAGAGAGCGACAATCTCTACATGTGCATGCTTTTTAAGGTTTTTGAAATTTTGCACACTTTCATACATTTTAATACCACATATTTAAAACAATTCAATCTCTGTTATTCTCGTGACGGATAGCATCGCAAAGTACCGAAGCCTTTAAAAAAACTCATATTTTTAAACACATTTTTAACTGAAACTTACTGCGAGTGAAAGAGAGCACTCTCTGAATTGCACTAAAACATCGACAACAATGGGGTATCGCAATGTCGCCATCATGTTTGTGCAATTTAGAGAGTGTGCAGGATGTAGTCGACCACACTAACCGAGACCAGAGTGCTCAGAGACCGAGACAAGACCAAGACCATAAATAAATATCCATGAAAATCATCATCTTGTGTGAGACCTTAAAATCGGGAAGGCTTCAGACGTAACC